>NC_087219.1:3713483-3803805 GCF_015104395.2 Macrobrachium nipponense | reverse complement strand
AGATCGGCATTTCATTCGCATTTATGTAAATGGGAAACAATTCTTTTTTTAAATACGAGGGGTTGAGAAATCTTTCAAACCTCCTGCCGCAGAGCAACCATTTATAGAATGGATCCTGATATGAGTTCGAGTTTGGCCCAAGTAGTTCGCCATTATTCACTAATGCGCGACACGGTCGGGTAACTTTGCCCCGAGGCATTGGAAGTTATTGGGAGAAACAAAAGGACCGGTTGTTCCCAAGATCACTCACGATTTTGCTCTTCTGGTTTTTGAAGGTGAAGGCTTTCAAGTTGCCACTCTTCGCATAAATTGATGGCAGGAAAAGTCTCGATCCGCCATCAAAAGGCGATTCCTTCCGTCTTGAAGGAAATGCCAACAAATCAGACTCATCATTATATTAATTTGTGGTCATTACTTCAAAGGTGTATGCAGCACGCATGAATGTAAGTCTGTATGTATATGTGTATAGATATAAATATATGTTTATATAATTGATGCATGTATGTATATATAATGTGTTATAATGTATGCACATATATATGTATGTATGTATATTTGTGTGTGTGTAAACGCACAAGGACGCGCTTAGTTATTTTAGTATTTGCAGGAAATGCATTAACGTTTATTATCACTACTTAGCTTGAACTTACGCTTGACAGAAAAAGAAAGATATTTAGGAGGACTGATATATTTGATGACAGTACACGAGAGTCACTGATCTCCAAATTATTTGTAGCGGATTCTGACATTTTCATGTTGGAGAAATAGAAATTGAGCAGTCCTGTTTCGGTATCATCTCTTGGTAGTATTATTCTAAATATTTTGGTTACGTATCTTGTAAATCGAATTTTTTTTTATCTTCATTTCCCTCAATACCTGACCCTCAAAGCCAGACGCAGTTTCTCTTCGGTCAACTTATTCCTCCATTTATTCGCAACTTTGTGAGCTATTTTCCTTATTTTTCTTATGTATGTCCTCGAATTATACAGCTTCAGCCATTTTTATCGCGTTTTATATTAAGCGAATAGATTCATTTGACAAGAATTCAATTTTTCATTCCGACACCGTCATGCCTTCAAAAGCTCAGTCGTATAGTGTGATTGCTGTTAATTTCAAGCCTTCTGCCATCATGTCTTCTTGTTTTTATAAAGAACCCATTAAGATGTTCCATTACATTTAAAAGTAAAAATTCGTTCAGGCGTTAGCTTCGAGTCCTTTCATAAACTGATTACGTCATATGGTTATAAGAATTAAAAAAAATAGAATAAATAAGAATAAAAATGTGCCGAAATTTCTTCAGTGCAAACGAGTTTTTTGTACAGCGTATAATACTTTATGAAACTCTCAGCCACGGCCTATGAAACTCTCAGCGGCCGTGGTGGCCTGTGTTGTTGCGGTCCCAGGCTCACGATCATGGCTAACTTTAACCTTAAATTAAGTAAAATCCAAGAGGCTACTGGGCTGTAATTTGGTATGTTTGGTGATCGGAGGGTGGATGATCAACATACCAATTTGCAGCCCTCTAGCTGGCCATTTTGAGATCTGAGGGCGGACAGAAAAATGAGCTGACGGATGGATAAAGCCATCTCATTAGTTTTCATTACATATATATATATACATATATATATATATATATATATATATATATATATATATATATATATATATATATATTAACTTTATCACTTTACACAGTTCCTCTGTGCATTAATACAATCACTAACAGGACCTCATTGAAACTGGATGGTATCAAGCGGAGATGTGTATTTTGAGTAAATACCTCTGTTTGTTACCATCCAGTTTCAATGAGGTCCTGTTAGTATATAGCTTTCAGAAAATTGTGCTGAATTTCAACTAAAGTGAAGCCAAATTTGGTTCTGAAAAAAAAAGCAGATTGTGCAGTATTTGAAATACTGAGGGTCAAGAATGCCACATTCTGCCACTGAATAAACAGATCATTCAATAGGCTGTTGAAATGATAGTTATACAGGGCTGGATTAAAGAAAAAATTCTTTAGGAGACAATGTCAGCTGACATGTACCATACCACCAAGGGATTACGACCAGCGCCCAAGCCTGTTGTTTCCTATCTCTCATAACAATGTAGTTCCTCCGACACCTTGACCATTTATCGAGTGCATCGTGATGACCACCGTCCCGTTACGCTTGATTTCCCAAGGGCGTGGGTTGAGCAGGACTTCACCGGAGGGGAGGGGCGGGTGTTGGCTGGTTTGGTACATATAACAACTGTTCCTTGAATGCTTTTGGGAAGACTCGTCCACGCAGCCTTCATTGTCCTTATTATTAGTCTTTAGATTAAGATTTATGTCAAGTTAAATGATGCTTTAAAAATGCCATTTTAAATTAAGAGCATTTTAAATTAATAGTTGTATTAAATTAGGATTTATTTTAAATTATGAGTTACTTTGAATTAAGGGCTATTTTAAGTTTAGGGTTGTTGTAAGTTAAATGCTATTTTAAAGTAAGCGTTTTTAAATCAAGAGTTGTTTTAAATTAAGACTTGTTTTAAATTAAGAGTCGTTTTAAATCAGGGGCTATTTTAAATTAGTGCTTATTTTAAATTATGGGCTATATTAAATTGAGTTGTAAATTAAGAGCTGTTTTAAATTCATATCTATTTTGAGTTATGAGCTGTCGTAAATTAAGAGCTATTTTGAATTAAGAGTTGTTTTGAATTAAGAGTTGCTTCAAATTAAGGATTGCTTTAAATTAAAGGTTGTACTAAATTAAGGGTTGTACTAAATTAAGGGTTGTACTAAATTATAGGATTGTTGTAAATAGAGATATTTTAAATTAACAATGCTTTCAATTAAGAGTTGCTTTGAATTAAGAACTATTTCAAATTAAGGTTATTTTAAATGAAGTTATTTTAAATTAAGAGTTATTGTAATTTAGAGATATTTCAAATTATTTGCTGTTTTAAATGAAGTACGTTAAAAGTTGTGTACCGGAGTGAATGCATTGGCCTTTCAGCTGATGGATTCGTCATTTGGTATATGTAAAACTGGCCAATGACCGATTCGTTATGATATTGATTTCATGAATACTTATGGATTAAATGACTAGCCGAATGGCTAGATGAAAAACCGAGTTATCGATTGGCTGATTAATTGAATTGGTTGGGAGAAAGGCAGATGTATTTTTTTTTTACAATCATTGAATGATCAGTTAATGGAGTGACTTATGAAGTTGAGCAATGAACTGATGCTTTGATAGCAAAGACTGGCGGAGCAAATCATGAACTACTGATAAAAAGACTTAATTGAGTAACTGACGGACAGAATAAAGCATGTCAAATACACGTTGGAAACTTATAAGATAAATATTACAATCACGAAAACAAGAGCTTTGGCAGCACTGGTTAGGAGTACTAAGTCGCTGACTTGTATTCAAACTGTTTGTGATGTGTTCGGGACTTGTTTTCACTGCAATGTGGGCTTACACTAACCCTCTATTTTTCCTTAAGTTTTCCGCCTTGTTACTTAACCACTACTATTTATATATGTATCCAGTTAATTTTTTCATGCGTATGTGTGCATATTGGAATGATAATAACAATGAGCTGGCTTTTATTTACATATTTCGAAGATTCCTACACGAGCGCAAGGAAACTCAGAGCTCTTATATCCAGAGGAGGTCAATTTTGTTTGAACTCTGTTCTGAAAGGGTTGTTATCTTTTTGGGGGGACTTTTTTTAACTCTTTTCAGAAAGGGCTCTTATCTATTTTGGGGGACTTTTTTAGAACAAGGTTCCCATCTATTTTGGGGGAATTTATTTAAACTGTTCAGAAAGATCCTTATCCATTTTTGGGGACTTTACTGAACTCTGTTCAGAAAGAGCTCATTTCTGTTTTTGGGGACTTTATGTAAATAGATAACAAAACATACAACTCTGAATTCAGGCATTTTTTTCCTTTATGAGAAAAGTAATTTTATTTTTGTTTGTGTAGGAAAAGGAAATTGTTAGTTGTAGTGGCCTGGTTATTTCCCATCATTAATCAGCAAAATAAATGGTTGTTTGTCAAATCTTGATTTAGTCCCCAACAAGTCTCAACTTATTTGTCGCTCCTTACGTATCTGTATTTTACTGGACTTCGTTGGTGATAGATTGGTGGGCGTATATTTGAAGGACTTTGGATGGGAGAAAACCACAGACCTAGTGAACGTGAGCCGAGAGCTTGCTATTCGTCCAAGTCATCGGCCGTTTTTGCCTAGTCCCATAGCAGTTTGTGCAGGTTCAATAGGATTACGATGAAGTCGGTAATCGTATCCAAATTTTTAATACTTGTCTTATAATGTTGTTCATTTTTATACAAATGCGATACATTTCTCTCAATCGTTGTGTGTAATGGATTTTCGTTCATAGAAAGAACAAGTCCCACGAAGGTTTTGCGGGTATTTATATCAATAGTAAGTGTTTTAATAGCGAGTGTTTATTTCAATGCCTGTCTAAAATTATTTTCCGTTCCTTATACAACTGCGATTCATTTCTCAGTTTTAATGTTTAATGAATTTTCATTTCTAAAACGGACATCTGCCTCATGACTACGAGCCCCGCGAAGCTTTTATGAGTATTTATTCCTATGGATGGCTTATGTCTTAGCTCTGTTTCCTCAGTAAGCTATATATATTAATCGTCAGTGACTTTATTCTTGCAACGCCAGTTCGATGAAACAATCAGTCCCTCAATGACTACATCATCGGTGCTAATAACCTCTTTAAAGTTCATCCATTTTGCCAAATAAATGCTGAAGATAATTAGGTAAAAACTTTTTGCTAATTGGATTAAGACCTAATTATTGTGAGGAAATAAAATGCAGTTTCAAACAATTAGTTAATTACGGAGAGAAATATTCACTGGCGTATTGATTCCGGAGAATGCTCTCGCTGCTCTGCAGACCTTGTCAGCTTCAGTAAGGCGTTTGAGGTTGATAAATGATTATATCGCATTTGATGGAAATTTACTGGAAAGCGAGGAAAAAGAAAATGCATAGACTTATATCCAAAGTGTTCCAGAATATGCTGGCGTCTGTTTGTATCCCTATTATCTCAAATATGCTTAGCAGAATGTGTATTCATGTTTACGTGCGCTCCAAGAAATCAACAGAATTAGCTGATTGATATAAAATTCATAATCTTATTTGAGTATGTATGGTAATTGCGCCAGAGTAAATGTATCGACGTATATTCGACATGTCGATTACATTTACTCTCAAAACACACTGACAAAATTAAGCAACGCGGTAAAATTATTGCAAGATTCCACTTAAAGGAAAATACAAAGTTCAAAGGTTAATAGTAGTCTAAAAAGATAAAATGTCTAATATCAAAGATTAAAATTACCATGTAAATCATATCCATTGGTGTGTCTTCATAGTAGTTGCTTTCATCCATGTACGAGTACGTTCTTAGTAATGTCTCGACTCTGCGCCAATTAGCCGGAATGTAATAATGCTCGTGAAAATAGTTTTGAGGTCTTTTAACACGAAAAATGTTTCAACTTTCATTTTTGTTTTCATTTGACTGCACGAAGGTCACAGAAGAATTATTTCACGTGAATGGTATTGATTTGTGTAATTCACATGAAAATATAATTCACATAAAAATGTAATTCACATGACAATATAACTCACAAGGAGGAAAAGCATTAGGAATGGTTGCCAAGGAAACTTGTTCACTTCACGCAGGTTTCCTAAATCCGTCCTTCTGGGGAGATACATGTTTGCTGGAGGCCTCCTCTCGTTTTGCTTGTTTCGGAATGTCCGTCTGTTTGAATTGCCAGATAAGGGATGAAGGTATTTGTATATACTTGCCCCTATGGTCTGTGTGTTTCATGCTCTCGCATACATCCTCCACTCACGCACGCGCATTATATATCCGATGTAGCACGAAGGAACACGTACTTGAGAGTATCCTTAAATCCTCAAATGCAATTGCCATAGTCTTTCATTGAACTTAAAATACGGATTCTCACAGTGAATCTATAGATTTCATAACTTAATATAAAAAAGAAATAGGTTGGGACAAATTCAACAATTATTACTGTATAGACTTTATGAATCAAAACTGTTGGTCTTGATATATGAAATAGAATCAAATCCCTGGCTCAGTTTGAAATCCTACGCTCAAATAGTTGAAAGCTCAAAAAAACATGTATACATATTTGTAGAATTACATAGCTTAAAATCTTATAGACAACCTAAAAAAAACCTAAGATCACAATCATACTTTAAAAACCGAAGACTTTCATCCCTTAAAATCCTAAATACTCTTATTCCTTTAAGTATCATTACGTTCTGAATTATAAGTTTCGTTATAATTTGATGAAACTGCTTTCCAGAATTTATTATTGCACTATTGGTAGAAGCCTTTAGTAACTTGCGTCTAATTCAGATTTTAGAGTCACTTCTTTCAGTCTTAAAAAAGATTAGCTATTTCATGAACGTGTCTGATTTTTTCAGTTTGATTTTAGATATTTTCCTTCGAATGAGTCATTCCGTTGTAAGTCTGTTGCATAATCATTAGCCTTATCTATTTCTTGAGGCTTCGGTTATTTTTTCTTCCTTTCTTGGAAGTCTATTAAATAATCACTATCCTCAACTTGCTCCTAGGCTTTATTAGAAATTAAATTTTATTTTTCCTCCAACGGTTGGCAGACATCGTCTACAATAAAATAGCCAAGAGCTTCAGAGCAATAAAATGTTGACAAACTACTGTTGACTGAAGCAGACGCCTCCTGACCCCTTGGAGTTCCTTCCTCCGGCGGACTCTTAGTCACCGCTCCCTCCAAACTTGGTCTCCTTCAGGGCAGCAGGTCGGAGTAATCTGGGAGTAGACGAGAGCCGGGAGTCTTCTGTAGTTTGGAGTAATTGGGGAGTAGGTTGGATAGGTAGGCGCTGGGAGGATGGCGTCTTTACTCTGTTTTTTGGACAAATTCTCTGGCGTTGGAGGTTTCCTCTTCTTGGCGTCTTCTTTCTGGTGTAATGTAGCTCCTGTGAAATATAAAGAAAATACTCTATTAAAAATTTTTGTAACCCTTGGATATGGAAATCTGGGATTACTTAAATATTAAGGAAATGTAAAATGAACTATGTAAATTTAAAGAAAAAATTAAATAAAATTAGGTAAGCACTGTGATATGTATTTGCTTCGCACCTACCAAATTTATGACAGAAAAAAAATCCAGACGCTATAGATTATCGATTACATAATGGCTCAGGTATTTTACTGTGCACGTATACAAAAGTATGCTTAGGTGAAGGAATATTCATTATACTTAAGAAAAAAAATATCCTAACAAATTCATAACTAACTCCTCCTTCGCTCAATATTGGCCAGCGCCTTTGTCCATACAACGCCTGCATGGGGTTGAAACTTTGAATTTTGTATTAAAGTGTCATTAAAGGATTGGAACCCTTGTAACGGAGTCTCCTACATTGCCTTTTGCTGGACAGCACTAAGCAAAAGAGAGAGAGACACAATAAGTTCATATACAATTCTATATGATGTCATCAAAGTAGTTTGTCGGACACCACAGATTGTGTGATTAAATGTCTAAATAATGCTTAAGTTAATTGTAGACTTTTTGTAGGCCATAAGGATTCCTTTGGCAAGGCAAATAAGGAAGCCATTTTAGAGAGAGTATTGAGTAAAGGCATGAAAGGTAAGTTATCAGTGTGGATTTCAGATTATTTTTCAAATAGAAAGACCAGAGTTTGGTTTCAAGGTCATGAATCTGAAGAGAATTTGAATTGGGTACCCCACAATGGGGTGTTTTCAGCCCTATGCTATTCAATATTGTTATGGACAAGATAGCTTCTTATAAATTTTATGGAGAACCACAAGTTATAGTATATGCAGATGACATAACGATTCAGTGTAGAAATGAGGATCATGTGTTGGAAGTGATTGGTCAACTAAAGTCTATCGTTCATTAGGACTGCCCGTTAATGAAAAAAAAAAAAAAGCTACCAGTCACGAACCATAGATGGAATAAAACTATGAATAGTTGCTAGTTATCAGTACTTGGGAAAGCATGTCGGTTTCAATACCGAAATTAGGGATCAAATCCATTATGTCAAAAATATATGTACAGCGTTGTCTAATTATGGAAAATGTGTTGGTTTGCCAGTTATAAGATCTGTATATTTAAGCACACTGAGAAGTATAAAAGACTATTCAGTTCCTATCCTTGCCTCATACTCGTTTCCTATCCTTGCCTCATACTCGGGCCTTTGGAGCTCATTCCAAATGAAGCGATGAGAGTTGCAGTACTTTGTTGCCCAAAGACGACACGAATCGAGATCTTGAGAAAGGAGCTCAACCTCCCAACCACCACTAACAGAGTAATGGACCCGACACCCATTTCTACTTTGAGGATTAGTACGAGTGGTGATATTCACCTAAAGAATGCCGTTGATGCATACACTGGTGGGTTTAGTGGCAACTAAAAGAGAAATGCATATGCAAAACAGCTTTGTCAAAAGATTGTGTGAATATGAAGTTGAGGGATTTTGTGTTCCTTTGCCAAAAGTACTGTGTTTGAGGCCCTGGATTTTGGGAAATATAGGTAGCTGTAAGGATAGACTCGGGCAAGAAAAAGAAAGCAAATTGTAATCCTCATGAATCACAGCAAATGTTTATCCAGAAAATATCAGAGTATCCAAGGCAAAATGTCATCCATATGTATTGTGATTGTTCTGTTGCTGAAAATCGATCAGGGTGTTGCATCGTTCGAAGAGAATTTTTTGGGTATGGGACTAGTGTGAAAGAGCAGACAGCAGATGTTCTAGCACTGCTGCTGAATTGTATGCCATATAATATGTGGGCCTCCAGCATGCTTCTATGAAGAAAAAAACTGTCTTTGGATTTGTAGATAGCCAAAGTGCTTTGCTTGCACTGAAGTCTAGGTCACTTACTGACGGTGATTTGATTATGAAATTGAAGAAATTTATTCATGACATAAGATCAAATGGGTGTGATGTGAGCTTTATGTAGATACCATCTCTCTCTCTCTCTCTCTCTCTCTCTCTCTCTCTCTCTCTCTCTGTAGTCACCTTTTGAGGAGTTCCTCTTTAATAGGATATTTTTCTTGGTTATAATGGTGGTAGGCATGGAATGGTGCTGGAATCTTGATTTTGAATGGACAGTGATAGTGGTCTAGTGTTTACTTACACCTAATGTGAACATAGTTAATATAGCACTTCAAAACTGTTAAATCTGAGTAAGAGACCCCTGCACGAATTTTTCCTCTGCCGCGCATGCGCAGTAAACACTTTGTGACGTCAAGATTCTAAAAAGGTGATGTTTCACGTCTCTCGAATATTGAACATCGTTTCTTGATACCTTAAAATACTGTAGCTATTATAGTATTCATCTTACAAAAAAAAATAAAATTCAAATATGTATCCAGACATTGCTAATGAAGTAGGAGAAGAAATGAGGAGAGGAAGCAGAGAGACAGAGACAGAGACAGAGAGGCAATCCTCTTTTATCACTGAACAGTCCTTCACGGCAAACACTTGCCAGATACACAAAAAGCGAACTACAAAAGCATTGCAGTCAACTAGGACTAAGAGGTATTTGGACGAATAAAGATGCCTTAATTGATAAATTAATGTAGCATTATTAAAATATTGGAGAGAATCATTCATCGCCTGCTCCCAGCCAAGAAAGAGACCGTGAATTACAGATGTCAAACCCGGCACAGTTATATTAAAGGTTTGAAACTTTTGTTAGAGAGACCGAAGACAATTTCTATGTTATAAATAACTCTTGAGCCGATAAGGAGAGAATAATAAGAGAACTACAAACTGAATTATTCCTTGCTGAAGAAAAAATCACTCATCTACAAGAAAGCCTTAAAAATAAATACGGATCACGTCCCGCTGAAGCCATCACTGGCGACCTAGATATTAACTGTTACGATGCCCAAAATGATAAATGTTATGATTTACTTAATAGAGTAGGTGACATTAGATTGTTATATGCTATTTCCTCTATATGCTTAGATAACTTTGTCTGTTCCAACTGGAAAGCTGTCGAATCAAATTTATGTAGTTTTAACAATAATATTCTCAGACCTAATACTATGGAAGATGTAAGAGACCTAATACTATGGAAGATGTAAGAAAGGAATTTTTGGTAAATCGAGTGAAAAGGGAAGAAATATAACAAGGGCCCAACAAAATAAAAACAAGTACTTTAGGAACGAGAACCTCTCTCGAGTGGGACATGCCAATCCTCAAATTTGTTCTAGATATAATAATGATAGTAATGGCTCAGGCTATACTTGTAGAAATAACAAAATTGGCAACTATAGTAATCATCTTAATATTAGAGGTAATAGATATGGCTGCTATAACTGCGGCAAATTTAATCACCAACAATCGAACTGCAGATTTGATCATAAACTAAGATGTAACGTATGTTATGAATTTGGTCACAAAAGTAGATTATGTGAACAAAACCCCAACTACTAGGATCTTGGCCAGGAAGATGGTGCCGACAGGAAGACTTCTCCTAGATTCAGTGATATGTTAACGCTAGTCCATATTAATGCCCAATCCTTGTTGTCATAAACTTGAAAAAGAACTTATGTTAAACGAACAAAACATTGGTATTCTATGTGTTAGCGAAACATGGTTATACACTAATATAAGAGACGCATTTATAAATATTCCCCTGTATGATGTCTACCGTCAGGATCAAGGTCGGGGTGGAGGGGTATGTATATTTGTCAGTAACTATTTGAAAGTCACCGAAATGAATTTAACGATCAAAAAATGTGAGGGTGTAGAAGACAAGTGGATCTCGATCCAATATCGCAAGTTTCCTTCTGTTATTGTAGGATGCGTATATCGCCATCCCAAAGCACCGGCAACCTCTTTTGATTATATCTCCGATATTTCTAAAGAAATTATCCTACGAAATAAGCATATATTTACTTATGGGGATTTTAATGATGATCTGCTAAAGACCGAGAATAAAATGTATAAACTAATTAAAAAACTAAATTTCGATCAGATAGTAAACAGACCTACTAGAATTACTCCTACATCAGCGTCTTTAATTGATCTCGTAATAGCAAATGCTAAACATATGATAACAAATATTGATATTATACCAAGCTTGGTGGCAGATCACGAGACAATCTTAACTCATTTGAATATTCGTAAGCCCAAAAAGAAACCTATTTTAAAAACTTTTAGATGTTTGCAAAATTATTCTCCAGACTTTCTTTGTGTTCCCCTCACGAATAACGTAAATATATTAAATGGAATTTTAAGTACTGACAATGTAAACAACCAAGTTGGAATTTTAAACGACGTCTTTACATCGTGTCTAAACATTTGTGCTCCGGTTGTAACGAAAGAAATCGTTCGTCCCCCTGAGGGCGCCCTGCATAACAGATGAAATAGAGGGACGTGAAAGAAAGAGACAGACTGAAAAGTGAGTTAACGACGCCGTCTGCCTGCCGAATTTCATATCTACGCCCTTGATCACGGTCAAGTGGCCTAACATCTCTGCATATGCTTCTGTCCAGGTCAACGTTTCGACCAAGATCCTCTGTGGGTCTGTGGCTAACATGGAACAGTCTCTCTCCTTCTCTTTCCAAGTTAAGTTTTTATTTAGTGGAGTGTTTCCTTTTAGTTAATCTTGACAGTTTTGATAGTTTTATCTCCATTATCTTCTTAGGAAATTCTACGGCAAGTTTTAATGGAATATATTGTTCTTGTGTAAAATGGTAAATAGAGAGAGAGAGAGAGAGAGAGAGAGAGAGAATGCAACTAAATTGGACTAACATTTGATAAACAAATGAACCACAGTATGCAGGAATATCTTCAGTTTCACTGCCAAACTCAGTAGGTATACTATTCTTGTACTCCAGAGGATAGTCATGCCAGGCATGGGTACAGATTAAATCTGTGTAATATCTAAGCAAAGATCTAGGTAGACCTTGGATAGCAACAGGCAAAAGACTGTTTGTTTTACCGACAAGGTTAAACTGAAGATCCTTCCTGTATGTTAACTTGAAAAAAATCTATTGATGCTTCAGTTCGTAAATTAATGCTCAACCCCTTTGTAGTCCTTTCTGACTGCACACATTTCCCTTAAATGTTACCCCCTGGTTGGCCACTTTGTGCAAACCTTTTCTTCAGTAGGCTGTCAGACACAAAAATCAAGAATGGAGTCGTTGCAAAGAATTTTTCATTCTTACAGATGGCACGTGTACCCTGTATGGTCTAAGGAATGGAACTGCAACACAGAATACTTACTACCACAGCCGTATAAATCTTCCACCGGATAACTCTCCCTTGAGGAATCGCGCAGAGAAAGCAAACATTTTCAACTCTGCAATATGGAAGGTTCAATTGTTCCTTTGCTTGGTTTTATGTACAGCCCTGCTTCTTATATTTTATAATTCCCTTTATTGTTTTCTCATCAGTATCGTAGCTCCGGCAAAAAAGGAGTCTAGTTCTTTTTAAAATGTGCTTTCCTCTTGTATTATCTTCACTTCAGGCGGTATTTTGTTGTACAGTCTTGGTGCGCAATGTACAAAAAGTTCTCTCGGCTGACTTACAACTTGTTCTAGGTTCAAATAGCATGTATGCTTTATTTGCATGTCTGGTCACAATATTCATTTCTGGTCTAAAGAAACTTAAGAAGTTTCTGAGATATGTTAGTTCCCCATATTTTAGTGCTTTAAAGACTGTAAGAAGTATTTTGTATTTTGTTCTTGCTTTTACTGGAGCCAGTGTAGCTTGATTAACGCTGGGGTTATTCTGTCAATGTAACGTAATCCTTTCATTAATCTGGCGGCTCTATTTTGAACTCCTCGCAATTTTCTTAGTAGGTCGTTAGGGAGACCGTAGTACATAACGACGCAGTAGTCAAGCCTTGAAACTGGTCACAAAATTGCTGTTTTCAGAGTATCTCCGTTTAAGTATTTTCTGATAAATGAAATGTTTCTAATATGATAGTTACTACAGGTATTTACAATATGCAATATATGATTTTGCATCGATATCTTATTCAATAGATACTCCTAAGTTCCTCACTGCCGCTATAATGTTCATGGATGACGAGCCAATAGTGTTATTCTTTTGAAGTTTTCATATTTTCTTCGTGCACCATCAGATCCTAATAACATACATTCTGTTTAGTCTTCATTGAGTTTTAGTTTCTTCTTTCATTATAGCATCAGTTTTACTAATGGGATCTTCTGCCGTTTCAAAAGAAAAATAGAACTGATTACCATCAGCACACAGTTTATAACTAACCTTGTGCTTGTTTAGGATTCTAGATAATTCAATTGTGTAAATGCCAATGGCAGTGGACCCAGGACGCTGCCTTGGGGCACTCCTTTAGTTAGGCTTTTCTTTTCTGATTTTACATTTCATATAATCACTGTAACCTTCCTGTTTTTTTCCTAGATAGCTTTTGTACGTTTGAGTACATCATCTTCAATGGCTACTGCTCTCAGGGCTTCAAGCAGCATATTACGCCCAACTGTGTCAAATGCTGCGCTTAGATTGAGCGTAACCAGGATACCACATTTTCCACTTTCCATAATTTTTATCATATCATTTGTAATTGCGCACAATTTAGTTTTTGTTGGACTTTTTTTTTTTTTTTTTTTTTGTGTAAGCTGACTGATCATCGGGAATAAACGTTCGTGAACTACCGGTTCTATAAGTTTTGATGAGTACGATAAATTCGACCATTGACCTACAGAAGCTAAAATTTTCTTATCACATCTTTCTTTGTAAGCCAGCTTTGTACAAGCAAGCTTTTTACTATTTGGGAAAGATACTTATGCTGAACACATTTGGACAATATCCAAACATAGCTCCACAACTGATTAGAGTTTTTTTTTCTCTTTACCTCTTTTAAGTCACTTATGGGAAACGTTATTTTCATAGTAGATGTCTTTTTTTTTCTTTTTTTTTCTTTTCTCATCGTTTTCTCGAAGTCATTCATGTTCAGTTCTTCAAACTTACCGAATTTCCTATGACTCAATATGATAACCGGGAGATCAGAATGGACCTTTTCTAAACTATGAACAGATTCTTTAAATTTTTTTTCTTCGAAGTTGTTCACAAAGTTATCAGCCAGGTTCTTGTGGTCACGGGTTTGCATCAGGTAGAACTTTTTCTTTTTTGAGTCCTAATATTCCAGCTAAATTATCATGGTTTTTTTTTTTTTCTTTTTTAGATCTCCTCTTCACTAAATATTTATTGTAGTGCATTTTCTTGGTTTTCATAATCAAGTCGCTGTACTGATTTCTGACTACTTTATATGGTGATCAATTTCAATTTTTTCTTGACGTTTTCGATTTTTTTTTGGTCATAGTATCTTCCCTTTTTTCTTTTCTCTTCTTAGCTTTCATAATTCAAACCGTTAAACCATTTAGTATTTTCTTTAACTATTATTTGCCTTGTCACTTCTGGACATTTGACGTTGTAGTTTGATGCTAATATACTTTGGCTGTAGACTGTTAAACCACTGACGCATCCTGGTCTCCTGTCGAGGTATTTCTCAAAGGACGCTTGCACTTCTGGCTAGTTTCTCTTCTCTTCTTTATGATCTCAACAATAATTTCATCAGCTTTAAAGTTTGGTTTTGTTTTTTTGTTTCTGTAAGTAATATTTTTTTTTTTCACTGCATAGCCTTTCCGTATATTTATACGAATGTGACTAGTTTAGGTGTTGGAAATATCACGCATACAGCAGCTCAACTAGTATGTCACTCGCAATCTCATTGTTTTTGCTTTGTATCACTAAGTCGATGGTATAGTTCAATAACGATGTCGGTTTCTTCACAACATTTACAAGATCGAGGCTTTCAAGTCACTCTCTGAATTCTTTGACATAATTGTCATCATTATTTTCTAGATGCAGGATGAAGTCCCACAAATCAATGTATTTTGTTATCAGCTAACAAGTTTAAGAAGTCACTGAATTCGTCTAGGAAACGATTTCTTTCTTACGTGCACTGGTGGTTTGTCAACTATTATCATTTGTATGCGTTTTTTTTTTGTATGTGTAATTTTAGTGTTTATATATTCAAATGCATTGAACACATTTTGATTCCACCAACTTGTTTTCTCTCGGTACACAGTAAAAGTTGCGAGTACCTGGTGTCAGTTCGTTTATTTTGAAATAAAAACACTTACATTATTGCTTATCCAAGCCTCCGTTAGCATACATACATCTAGATTGTGATCATTTATAAGATTTCTGATAGTGTTAGTTTTATTTCCTACTGACTGTATGCTTATCAAATTCCACAGAAGATTGTTAGTCAAAGCCATGATCCGTTTTTTCCTCTTTATATACTATGCACTTATTCCCATCCCGTGCTTTAGATTCAGTTTCACTATGGCCTTTCTTTTTACAATTTTTACACTTTAAGGTGGTTCTAGCACTTTCATTTGATGTGTGATTTTCACTGCATTTAGGGCAAACGTGGTTATTACTATTTCTACAGTTGTGCACTACGACCAAATTCTTAACATTTATAGCATTGCTAGGGCATGTAACAGTCGTACACACTGCAGCGGATATACAGCGTACAACTTGTCACCTCTATCACAGGTAGCCTTTCGTACTTGTGGTGTGCATTTGATGACACAGTGCTTATTTATTTGTCATCTTTGGCTTTCATTTCGTTTACAATTTTCAGGTCGTCGTCGTCTTCAGAAACGAGAGCACTTATCCATAGAATTTTCGTGATAATGTTGTTGACAATGTCATCTTCGTCCTTCGGAACATATACTTCTGCCTTTTCTAAGTTTTCCTTTTCTGAAATCTTACAAATGAGTGTCCATCTCTTGTTATTTTTACTTTTTCAACTGGGCGCCGCTATTTCACTCATAATTTGCTTCTTTTCATCTGTTGCTGAGCTCTCTTCGTCTTTACATTTGATTAAAAGTAAACACTTTTTTTTCTCTTGAATGAGTCTGCATCAGTTTTGTCCATATTTGTCATAATCTTTACATCTTTATCAACATTGTCAATTTTGCATTGAATTTCATCTATGTTGGTCATGACGTCAGTAATTTTTTCGAGCCGAATCCTGAATCAGCTCTGCGAATACATTAGTGTTTGCTTTTGATTTCTTCACGCTCATCTTCAGTGAGTTTCATTATGTTCTTTGTTCAGGAGGCCGTTGTAATTGTTACAGATGTACAATACGTTGTCACTCGAAAGTATGCCTGTGTATTTGCACTCAAATCCCTAACATCTGCAGTGGAACCATAGAGTACCACATCTGTCACAACAAGTTGCTTCTTCAACAACTTCATCGGATTAATGACCACAGGTTGTTGCTGATTCGCTCTCAATTTGGGTTTGGGTCACTCATCTTCATCCAGCTCTTTCTGCTTCGTTCCATCTTAACCCTCTTACGCGTTGGACGTATTAAACGTCGAGTCAAAACGTCTCCCGTATGCCGATTGGACGTACCCATTCGTCCAAAAAGTACGCCATACTCAGTCAAAAAATTTTTTTTAAAATCGCGGAAAAAAAATACTTATAGGCCTACCAGCCGAAAATTCTTTTGAATCACGCGCCCTTGGGGGATGCTGGGAGATCACGGATCAAGGCCTTGTTTTTGTTTTGAAGCGTGACCCAAGTGCGCATGCGCGGAATCCTTCCTTCTCGCTCCAGCCAGCCATCATCGTAGCATCATCCGTCAGCGATCTTTTGCCGCAATCGTGTTTGACTGAGCTTGTGCGAGACTTTGAACATTTGTGTTGGTACAGAACGTTCATAGAGATGTCTGACCGTCGTATGACACGCGAAAGGCGCGTTTACCCGTCGGAAGGGATCGTGTTAGAAGAGTTTTGGACTTGGGATGCTGGCGAAGGACCCAGCACCCAACCTGACCTCGGTCCTCAACGCCGTTCTGTGCGACCACGTGTCGATGAAAGTGCTTCGAATGTGTCTCATTTGCGTTAGTAACCCAAGGAAACATCGTGCCATCCTTGAGGGCATTCGTAGGAATTTGGGAGGGCTCAAACAAAAGAAGACATTGGACGATTATTTATCGGAGCTCGATCGAGAGCATTTGGCAAGTCCTCATTTTGATGGAGGTTGGTCATCCAGTGACGAGAGGACATTACTCCCGATCATAGTGATGACGAGGGATTATTTGCCCCCAATGTCCGTTCGAGGGTCACATCCCGAAAGTGAACTAGAATTTGTAGTTATAGTGCTTATGAGGGGAATCTGAGGAGGGGAGGACGATGATTTAGGATCAAGTCTTTTGTTGGTGATGATGATGGGGATACAGAAAGCGAAGGCTTGAGTGAGGGAGATGGGCCAGTGAGGGGGGGTTCGTGTGGGAAATCGTGCCCGCGCTCGTGCCCGCGCTCGTGCCCGCGCGCGCGCGCGCGCAGGGGCACGTAGAAGGTCGGATAGTCGTGCTAGCCTAGGGTCGTCCGAGAGCGACGATGGGTGGACAGAGGACCCCACACCACCTACCATGCATCCATTTACGGCAAATCCTGGCCTCACCGTACCTGTTCCCCTGACTGCTCTGGGTTTTGTTCAGCTTTTCCTTACGCGGGAATTGCCTGGAGTACCTGGTAGCAGAGACGGTGGACTACGCCAGGTATTGCCGTGATGAACTACGCACGACATTATCTTATCACTGGCGAGGCTGCGACCTCTCTGACATGGCGCATTTTTTGGGGCTCCACGTTTTTTTTGGATTGATTCCTGCTGCCGACGTCAGGATGTATTGGAGGCGTAATTTTCTTTTATGTACGCCCTATGTGCCCGGCATTATGCCCCGTGATACTTTCCTGGCGTTGGACAGATATTTTAACGCCTTCAACCGAAGGGCCATACCCCGGAATAACTCTGATCGCCTCATTTTAGTGCGCCCAGTGTTGGAATATATTCGTGAACGCTGTAAAAACTCTCGTGATTCCTGGAAAGAACCTTTCTTTAGATGAGGGGATGATGCCTTACAAAGGACGTCTAAGCATCAAAGTGTATAACCCCAAAGAAGCCGAAGAATATGGCGTGAAATTTTTTTTTATTACCGAGGCCAACACTGGCTACGTCGTGGACTTTCGGTGTATTCCGGGGTCTTCTCACGATGCGTGACACTGTTTTCGAGCTTGTGGATCGTTTCCGTAACCAGGGATACCACCTGTTTATGGATATTATTATAACTCGGTATCCCTGGCCCAGGAACTGTATGATGCAGGTGTTCACGTCAGTGGTACCCTTCGGTTGGTGCGTGGGGCCCCGAATTCCCCTCAAGAGGTACGCTAGCCATCAGCAACATCTGGAAGGAAGGTGGCAAGAGGAGAGACACAGTGGCGGCGGAAGGGAGCTGTCTTCGTCATCTGTTGGAAGGGTGTCCGACTCGTCCCCATGATTACGACGAGCCATGAACCTGTCCAAGAGGAGATCGTGCAGCGGAAGAAGACGCGTCGACAGGGCCGAGTTGTGTATGAGCAGTTTCGTGTTGAGCGCCCTACCGTCATTGGGCACTACAATAGGCACATGGGAGGAGTTGATTCTCTTTGATCAACTCATCCAATATTATCCCTTCGCCAGGAGAACCAGAAGGTGGACACAGAAGCTCCTCAAATACATCCTTCAGTTGGCCCTCCAAAATGCCTACGTACTCTACTGTGGGTACACGGTCCCGATCTACGGAGGATGAGCCACTTACAGTTCCTTGAGGCAGCCGGGGAAGCCCTCATCAAACTTTGATCCCAATGAGTGGCCTTCCATGTCTGCCCCCCTGCCCCGAGCTGTAGATCTACCCATAGAGGAAAGGGCAGACCTTCGGTGCCAACTTCGGTCATCCTTCTGCCGACGCCCCTGCTGCTGACGCCCCTGCTGCCGCCGCCCCTGCTCGCGCCGCGCCCCTGCTGCGCCGCCCCTGCTGCTGACGCCCCTGCTTGCCGCCGCCCCTGCTGACGCCCCCACCCGCGCCCCTTCTCGTCGGGTAGTGGACCCTCCGTGTCGGCTAATGCCAGGGGATCACACACTGGATCTCCTAGAAGGGCGCAGGCAGAAACGGTGCCACCGGTGTTGCCATATAATGCAGAAGGAGAGACACCCGGTTCTTCTGTCGCACCTGCAAGATAGCTCTATGCAGGTTCGGGGAGTGTGACCGCAAATACCACAGTGTGGCCTTGTATTGGAGTGCGACTCAGCGGCGGTCAAGGGAGGGCGCACGGAACCGCGCCCTATCCCAGCGGCCGTAAGGGCGCGCGTCTCCCTCCTCCACCTGTACCTCGTCATGTCGAGAGGAAAAAAAATGCAAGACTCTTCAATGGGAGGAGGGAGAAAACAAGAATAGAACGAAGAGTCAGGATTACGAGTGAGTATTCTGCATTTATTTTATATTTAGTTTTATATTTATTACAATTTTTTATATATCTGAAGTGTGCATGATAAAATAATATAATAAGACATTTCATTGTATGCGAAAAGAGAGTGTCACCTGCATTCCTTTTATTTATGTATTGGTACCAGAATCGAAGAATGTAATATATATATTTTTACGTATAAAAAAAAATTATATATACGATATATATATATATGTAATATATTATATATATACATATATATTATAGATATATTATAATATTAATAAATTATTAAATTTATTTTTTTTTGGGGGGTAAGCAAATTACTTTACAGTCTAGTGTAATATTCAATCATTTATCTTCATTTTAAAACATATTGCAAGTCTCTAGAACAATATCTCGATTTATGGTGAATATTTGAAAAAAATAATTTTTATTCGTCCGCGCGCCGATTCTCTGCCGAAAATCTCGGAAACGCGTAGTCCCACATTCTCCTAATATTTGTGCCTTTTCATATTACGCTTATTTAATAGTTTTTATATATGGAAATGTGCGCAAAAACATGCACTATAAAAAAAAATATAGTGGTTTGTAGCATTTATCATTTTTGAAATATGCATATAAAGTACGATAAGTACGAAAAACAAAAAAACTACGATTCGGTCAACTTTGACTCAACCCGCAAAGGTAAAAAACGCATTTCAATAACATAAAATCTTACAGTCTAGTAATATTCAATCATTTAGCTTCATTTTAAAACATATTGCAAGTCTCTAGAACATATCTCGATTTTATGGTGAATTTTTGAAAAAAATAAATTTTTTTTCCCCTCCCCTCCCGCGCGACGATTTTCGGCCGAAAATCTCGGAAACGCGTAGGTCACATTCTCCCTAATATTTGTGCCTTTTCATATTACGCTCTTTTTTTAAAGGTTTATATATGGAAATGTGCGCAAAAACATGCACAATATAACAAAAAATATTGGAAGGTTTGTAGCATTTATCATTTTTGAAATATTTGCATATAAAGTAACGATAAGTACGAAAAAAACTACGATCGGTCAACTTTGACTCAACCGAAAAGGTAAAAAAAACGCATTTATAACATAAAAATCTTACAGTCTAGTAATATTCAATCATTTATCTTCATTTTAAAACATATTGCAAGTTCTCTAGAACAATATCTCGGATTATGGTGAATTTTTGAAAAAAATAATTTTTTCCCCTCCGCGCGACGATTTTCCCGGCCGAAAATCTCGGAAACGCGTAGGTCACATTCTCCTAATATTGTGCCTTTTCATATTACGCTTTTTTTAAAGGTTTATATATGGAAATGTGCGCAAAAACATGCACAATAGTAACAAAAATAAAAAATATTGGAATTTGGTTGTAGCATTTATCATTTGTGAAATATTTTGCATATAATAAAGTACGATAAGTACGAAAAAAACGGACGATCGGTCAACTTTGACTCAACCGAAAAGGTCAAAAAACGCATTTTTCTTTATAAACGATAAAAATCTTACAGTCTCGTAATATTCAATCATTTATCTTCATTTTAAAACATATTGCAAGTCTCTACAACAATATCTCGATTTATGGTGAATATTTGAAAAAAATATTTTTATTCCGTCCGCGCGCCGATTCTCGGCCGAAAATCTCGGAAACGCGTAGGTCACATTCTCCTAATATTTGTGCCTTTTCATATTACGCTTTTTTTAAAGTTTTATATATGAAAATGTGCGCAAAAACATGCACAATATAACAAAAATTATTGGAAGGTTGTAGCATTTCTCATTTTTTTTATATTTGCATATAAAGTACGATAAGTACGAAAAAAACTACGATCGGTCAACTTTGACTCAACCGAAAAGGTAAAAAAACGCATTTATAACATATAAATCTTACAGTCTAGTAATATTCAATCATTTATCTTCATTTTAAAACATATTGCAAGTCTCTAGAACAATATCTCGATTTATGGTGAATATTTGAAAAAAATATTTTTATTCCGTCCGCGCGCCGATTCTCGGCCGAAAATCTCGGAAACGCGTAGGTCACATTCTCCTAATATTTGTGCCTTTTCATATTACGCTTTTTTTAAAGGTTTATATATGAAAATGTGCGCAAAAACATGCAATATAACAAAAATTATTGGAAGGTTGTAGCATTTCTCTTTTTTTTATATTTGCATATAAAGTACGATAAGTACGAAAAAAACTACGATCGGTCAACTTTTGACTCAACGAAAAGGTAAAAAACGCATTTATAACATATAAATCTTACAGTCTAGTAATATTCAATCATTTATCTTCATTTTAAAACATATTGCCAAGTCTCTAGAACAATATCTCGATTATGGTGAATATTTGAAAAAAAATATTTTTATTCCGTCCGCGCGCCGATTCTCGGCCGAAAATCTCGGAACGCGTAGGTCACATTCTCCTAATATTTGAGCCTTTTTCATATTACGCTTTTTTAAAAGTTTTTTAGTTTTATATGAAAATGTTGCGCAAAAACATGCACAATATAACAAAAATTATTGGAAGGTTGTAGCATTTCTCATATTTTTTATATTTGCATATAAAAAAACTTTAACAAAAATTCGACATTCGGTCAACTAACTCGTTCGAAATGGTAAAAAAAACTGCATTTGTAAGCTAAAACTTACTTACAGTATCGTAAATTATTCAATCATTTTCCTTCATTTCAAACAAAATTCGAAACAAATTGCAAGTCTCTATCACAATATTTCGATTTATTGGTGAATTTTTTAAAAAAATTATTTTTTTAGCAATCCGCGCGCTAATACGAATTCATGCATCATTTTGTGATAATATTTTCTCTGTGTTGCTTTTATCGTTTTACAATGTGTATATATCAAAATGATCGCAATTTAGTGCACATTACAACGAAAAAAAAAAGTAACTTGTTACCTCTAACCGTTTGGCGCACAGCGCGATTTGAATACAATTATGTATGAATTTTTTTTTTTCCGCTACCATATATCGCATTATTTATATATGATAATGATATTATTTTTTCATTTCTGATGATATTGCATTCTAAACTTCAGGCAATGACAAAAAAAGGAGCCAAAAATTAACTCTTAATCTTAAAAAGTACGCGCCGCTGTAAATTTTGAAAAAATTATTTTTTTCCACTTCCGCGCTCACTCCAAACCAGCCCGGGCATACGGGAGACGTTTTGATTTTTAGGGCCCCGGCGTAAGAGGGTTAATATGCCTCTTCTCATAATTTCTTGATGTTATTCTAAACTTTCCCCGTTCTTGTTTTTCAGTTCTACAATATTTGATTTCTCTTTTCTTTCGCCTCTTGGTTTTCGCTTTGTGCTTCGCACAGAGTTTTGCACTTGACGATACAGAGCACTGCTCAGACACGTCCCTCTGGCACGAACGCTGCGGAGTAGCAGTTTCTTAGATAGTTGGTTCCCCCATAGTCTAGTGCTTTAAAGACTGTAGGAAGTATTTTGTATTCTGTTCTTGTTTTTTACTGGGAATAAAACTCCTCATTGGACGAGAGAGTTACGTGCTCACCTACCGATTCGGTAGTCGTGAGTTCGATTCCCCGCTCTGCCAATGTGGAATCAGAGGAATTTATTTCTGGTGATTAGAAATTCATTTCTCGATATAATGTGGTTCGGATCCCACAATAAGCTGTAGGTCCCGTTGCTAGGTAAACCAACTGAATCCTAGGCACGTAAAAAATATCTAAATATCTAATTCTTCCGGCCACCCTAGGAGAGCTATTAATCAGCTCAGTGGTCTGGTAAAACAAAGATCTACTTAACTTACCTGGGAGCCAATGTAGCTCGATTAGTGCTGAGGTATTCTGTCACGGCAACGTAACCCTTTTATTAATCTAGCGACTTATTTTAGAACTCTTGCAATTTTTTTAGTAAGTATTAAGAAGACATAGTATATAACGTTGCAGTAGTCAAGCTTTGAAACTGGTAACAAATTGCTCTTTTCAGGGTATCTTCGTTTATATTTTCTCATAAATGCAATGTTTCTCATATGATAGTTAAGGGTTTTTATAATACGCACTATATGTTTTTTCCTCGATATTTTGTCATCAATAGGTACTCCTAAGTTGCTCACTGCCGCTATAATGTTTACGGATGAAGAGCCAATAGTTATTCTTTTGAAGTGTTCATATTTCCGTCGTGCGCTATCAGATCTAAGTTTTTGGTAGGCAGAGTTAAGTCATATTTTGGTTTATAAGGCTGGATAAATTGAAATTGCAGCCATATTTAGGTCAGCCTGTGGGGGGATAAGGCCTCTCTTATGAACAGTAAGCAAACTGTCATTAACTCTGAGTTTCTGTTCTACAGCCAATTCGCCAGCTTAGCGGTTGACGGAGACTTAACCGATACTACAATGTACCTCTCCGGTCTTTTTGTCAAGCCTGGTGGCAAGTTGACCTCACAGAAGAGAGAGTCATTTTCCAAGTCCAGATCTTCCCAAGGCAACATACATTTTATTTTAAAAGGTTCACGTCTATGGAGGTAAGATTTTTTTTATTAATATTATTATTCAATAAGACCTTTAAAGAACCTGAAATTTGCTTGCAAGCTGCCCATAGAAGTTTTGAAATACATTTCTGCTTGAATAGGTCTAGGTAACTCAGTGATAAAGAGAAAGGCCAGATGCGTCTTTAATAAACTATCTTTTCCGAATGCTTGGCTCTCTTTTCAAAACGATTACGAATATCTTTGAGAGACATTACTATAACACTCCTTCTAAAGTGAGAAGTTCATAGTAATCCTTGTCCATTTATCTTCATTCCAGGTTCGAGTGGGAAGAGTGTACAAGGATGATGGCAATTTAACAGCTTACTTTTCCTCCTATGCTCATACCTGAAGGTATACGAAAGAGCGGGAAGGCCACATTCTGTGCTCAAGCCATACTGGCATTGTTGGCAGTATACGTCAGTATAGTCAAAAAGTTTAACCGCTGAAGCCACTTAACAAATGCAATTCAATGATGTGACTGAATTATTCGTTCTGAAGAATCATTTAATTAAGTTAGACCTATCCTGCCCTTCCAATTTTTTTTTACCCAGCTCAAGGCTGGATACAAAGAGAGGGGTTAAGTCCTTAATTTTACTTCCTTGTTAGACTTCAAAGCATTAATGCAATGTGCAACAAACATTAGGTGTCTTTTGTGAGTGGCAGGGGTCCAAATTTATTGTTTCTGATAAAGGTGTCAGTTCCAATGGTATTTTCTGGAAATCAGACAATCCTTTATTTCGAGTTTCCTCTTGTTTTATCTTTAACATTACACCTACAAGAATGATGCTAATGATTTGGTTATTCTTTTACAAAATGTAGGTTTTAATCTTCATGTGATATTTCACTGATATTACATAACGCTGGACCAGAATAGTTACTATTTGTGTGAGGCAAAATATCAATGTCCGTTTCAACCACTCATTTAATCATAGTCTGTCTCTTTCTGTATCACTTGTCAGTCATGTTTTGCCTATCAGACATTTGCACAAAGGTAAATTATTATGTTACTGAACGGGAATGAAGAGACAATAAACAACTAAGTTTCGGTAAAAAAAAAAAAAAAAGATTTTAGTATTCAAGGCAAACCGGTTAACCTAACCAATGTCAGACCTCAGGCAGGTGTATTTGCCGTAACCCAAATACCAAGGCTAAAGGGATTTGCTGAAGCTGAATCATTCTATAACTCAAGTGCAATTGACCAATTCGCGTGCCAATCTTAGTCCACGACGTTGTAATAAAATTCACTGATTACACAGATACTATCATTACACACACACCGTGCTCAGTCCTCAGTAGGCCTATCTCTAAAAATGTCGGCGTTAGTTCCAAGGCCACGCCAAGATACAGATGTTTCTTCTCCATTTTTATGTAATACGATAGATTTTTATAGGGTTCCACAAAGCTGAATTATCCAGAATTGTTGTTTTCTGTTTCGCTTGTCCTCTAAACTGTTACTGTTTTTATTCAGTATATACACGCACAGGTTACCAGTCACACCAGTTTTTAGGCCTTGAAAGAGAGTAAACAAGTGCATTACTACCCTAGAATCGACTAATTCATTTATTACAGTATTTAATCAATAATTTTCTGTTTCTAAGAGTTTATCTTTTCTTTCTGTTTTCCTGTCATTTTCTATAACTTCTTTCAAATGAATAACACAGTCTTTGGAAGCTTGAATTTTAGGACAATAGCCCATGTGGGCTGGTTTCATATGAATATAGGGTTCATCCTCTGCACAATAATAATAATGATAACATCTCTATTATATGTTTTCATTAGCAATAAAATTAAGGAAATAACAGCTTTGATTTTGTGTAGGCAGTCCAATAAATACCCTCTGAAACACATTATCGTACAATAATTTTGTTTTGAAGGAAAGGATCAATGAAACAATGTAATGTCACATAACATTTCAACTTTGGTTGAAGTCAGTCTGGTAGAGACGGTAGCTTGGAGTATCGGCCTGCAAGAGGCCATTTTCATCAAAAATATAACCTTTAAAAGTCAGTCTCTGGTAATGAAAACCAAATCACACCTGGAAAACTATAATCCTTTCCTAAAACTAAGCTTTTTGGACACTAAGCAGATATGCTAACTTAGGTATTTCAGTTGGCAGTCAGTTTCCTCAGTTTCAGCTGATGAGTGATTCCAGGTACAGTAATACTGGACATTATGCTGAATAACAGCGACTTAATGCATAACGTCGACTTTTCATAACCAACTTGAATTACAAAATTACGAAAATAGCTTTGACAGCAACAAGAAGATCGTAAAAAATACGAAAAATGTTCAGCCTTGTGAAGGCTTTCCCCCAAAAAACATTAATACTGAGAAATTGTTCTTTGTCGGCAACTATAAACAGTTGTTTGCGTATGTACATGAAATGATTATTGCCGCGCTTGTAAAAAAAAAATAAAATAAAATAAAAAACTGTCAGCCTGCGCCATTAGAGATTCAAAAGATGCTTGGTCATTCCTACATAGATCAAAAACGTATTTTAGTGGGGTGGATAACCAAGAAATCGTGCACTTTTGGGGTAGAAGCGTAAAACTTATGTAGCGTTAAAGAGATATGTCAGATGTTTCAGAAAAAAATTATAAATTTCCTTATTCAAATATGTATTCTTATACAAAAATGTACATACTTTAATACTCTCACTATTTATTGGTGCATTTGCAGGTACCTAGTATGCTGAAGTATAGTCTGAGGTTTGGTTTGAAAATTTGCAATAATAGAATATAATATTACTAAAAGTATTACCAAAAGAGTAAACGTTTACTTCAGCTATTTTGAATATGGCAGACATTATTTCAAGTATGTAAATAATAAGAAATATGTTTAAAATTAATTTGTAGAGACTAGGAAAGACAGACAACCCATTTTATACATAGGAGAGGAAGTAATGGAGTCAACAGTTAGTATAATGTGGCTGAATAACAAAATACTGGGTAATAATCGGTCAATAGATTGCAGGCCCCATACTGTCCATCAGGGGACAGGGCTGATTGGGGTCCATATCCAAAATGTTTAGTGGGGCCTAAAGTAAACACATGCAAAGTTTCAAGTGTTATGCTTCTACCACAAAGTGCACAATTAGGTCCAAAATCTGGGGGTAACCGCCCCACTATTTGACAAGGGCTTGTATACTTGTTGATAGGTTATGGCTGTGGTGTACAATTACATTTCCATTAAAAACAAAGCATTTGCGTGTATTTTTGTTTAGTTAAATAAGAGACAAACATACAGATGTTAATTAATAGCATATGAGAATACTATCGTTCCCTTTTTACATTCTAAAATGCCTGCAAACCTACCTATTGGTAAGCAACAGGTTATTGCTGTGACGCACATTTGGCTTGCAATAATTCCATTTCATTTGAAAAGAAAGCTAAACATACAAATGCTACTCAATGATATGTGTATTAGAATTGTGGCATCCCTTTGTATGCCCATTAATACCCGGACCGTACAAAGGCCTGGTCACTTCTGAGGGATTACAATTCCCGAGGAGGATTAGCACTATCTTCGTGAAACCGCGCGAGTAATGAGTGAACTTAACAGTGTCACAGCTACCAGTGAACAAACAAACCCACACTCGATAACACAAACATTTAGGCTACTGTTTGTTACTGGTCGCTGGTTGGTTCAAATGGTTCGTTGGTCTGTCCAGATTCTCACACAAAAGCAACATTTAGTCTTCTCGTGACTTTACTCTTCGGTGGAGCTGATCTCGAATGAAACCATAGACCACAATTCATTTATTTAAAAACTCTCTCTCTCTCTCTCTCTCTCTCTCTCTCTCTCTCTCTCTCTCTCTCTCTCTCTCTCTCTCTCTCTTCGTTAGAATGGAAAACATGTGTTCGCTCACATACCGATTAAAACTGTTATACTTGCATCACACAAGAATTTATTATAGTTCGACAGATCTAAACTGAGAGATTGTTTTCTTCTTTGGGTAAGAACCCTATGCCACATCTACCATATCCAGTTTTGAATCAATAAATGGGTAGTTCAAGGATTTTAGCTTGTTTTGTTGAACTTAAGCGTTCACATATTGTGATTAATAATTTTTATTTGTAAATAAAATGAGAAATCGCATTTATAAACGTGACAATGTTTCGAAAGAGACTGTCACTTTTCTTGTTACCTTTAACAGACGATATGCCGGTGGGCCAAGCCTATTTAATCATGAAGTTTGAAGGATTATCTCTTAAGCTATCCTTTGGATAGCCCCACCACCCGGTCTAGCTGAGAACTTTAGCGGCAAAAAGATGACCTCTTGCTTTAGGTTACCGAGAACAATAGTCAGTAGTGAAATTAATTCATTACTACAGAAAGCACGCTGTGAAACGGGCACATGCAGTTAAGCATTCCGAAAACTTGCAAACAGCAATGCAGCAAAGAATATCTGTTATTGAACTATGATCATCTGACGACGAAGATTCTCCGTAATGTACATTTTGTATAGAATCATATTATTACAATTCCTGTGATAATTATTGTAAATAAATTATTTCTCTCCCAATGATGAGTTTATGGACAATAATCTCATAAAGTAAAAAATTCTCATCGTGTATTAGATTTGAGTTATAATAAATTGTTTGTTTACTCTAATATGTTTTCATATCTGTATGTCATATAGTAGTTTTCAGAAGAAAATGTCATAAGAAATAACGATTGGTAATGCCAGATTTATTTTACTTTAAATGAAAAACATTTTCAAATAAAATGCTATAGTATATATGCAAAACTTAAAAGGTATAATTATAAAAAACATAAGAGAATATTACAGCCTTGAAAGTATAACCAAATAGGATGGAGACCAATGAAACTGTAGTCAAGAGAGAATAAGGCAGAATACTGTGTGGTTTTAAAGACAAAATATGCTATGAAAAAGGAAATGAAATTTAAGTAAATCATAACTTGATGAATGAAAATGAGGGGAAACCTAAAATAAAGAGCAATGAAATGCCAAATATTACAAAGTTGTTTAGGAAGTGGATAGTATGGCAGACGGAAAATTCAAATAATAAAAAGAAGAATAAATAGAGGTTACTCTACTGACAAGATGATAAGAATATGTCATAAGACATAATGAATGGTAATTACCGATTTTTATTACTTTTAATGAAAAAGATCAAATAAAATATTTAATATATCCAAAATTTAAAGGTATAAGTCTTAACAAATATAACAATAAATAGTCTCAAAAGTAATAACCAAATAGAATGGGTATCGAGTTTACGGATTAGGATTTATACGGTCAGTTTCATTAAGTGGTGTCCCAAATATTGCCTCGCTGGGAGATGGCTGAGGACTTCAGAAGGGGACGATTTAGAGCAAGGCCAATACAAAGATAAAATAATATCACTGTAAACCTTAGTACAGCAGTGGGAATTGAGAAGCGAGTCTTGAAGGAAACACTGTTGTAACTGTAACTTTTATTAAAGAAAATAATTTCTACACACTTGAATACAAACAGAAATAACCTTCATTTATTTTACAACAATTCCTTGATTGAAGGCCTTAAAATGTTTAAAGTATTAACACAGATCTAAATATTTAACTTTAATTCTTTTCTTGTATCTCCCCGATCACTTTCAATTTTTGCCTTTCTCTTCTTCATTTTAATAGCATTATCTAAGTGCCTTAGTCTAAAATATATAGAGATCTTTGCAAAGAATTCAATAATCTCTTCAGGGACCTTTTCTCCTGATCGTTGCAATTCAGCAACAAGAGTCTTCTGCAAACTTTTTCTTCTAAAAGGGATGAACCGTGAATTGTGTTGAAGACTTCTCGTAGGACAGTTAATTGAGAAGAAAATTCTTCTGATGGCATATACGTACAGCTCACCTCTGCTTAACATTTCAATCCACGATTCTTTTGTATTTTTACACTCTTTCATCTTTTATCCTAATTGTGGATATTTTGTAGAAAACTTTTTGACAATATAACCACCTATATATTTAAGAGCTTCATCTTCAATTACAGTGGCAGCCGTTTTTTCGTTTTCTTTATCCAGAATCTGATGTTTATATATTCTGTAGGGCATTCAAAATCTAAATCTATAAACAAGTATATTTCTGATGCCAATTCTCTATCTTCACCGTATTTTGAATTGCACGCATACTCATTTCATTTGTCAACATATCATAATTGTTGCTCTTTGCAATGATGTTTGTTTTCTCAATAATTATTTTTACATCTTTTCCCATAATCAATGACCTAAGCCTAAACTTGACTTTATGGTGATCGTATGTGCCCTTCATTTGCCTTATGCAGCCGAACAGATGCTTTAGGCAGTCTTGATTCAACTTTTGCGTCATGCTGTAATCTACATTAAAAACATCTTTAACAATATTGGAAAGACCAATAACAGACTTGCTAGAAAGAATTGTGCCTTTTTGAAATTTGTACAGACATCTTGTTTTCTGTGATTTTACTTTTAAATAAGTCATTACCTTTATGACCTTTTCCAAAGTATTTATTTGGCATTCTTTATTAATCCCATAAACATTTCTCGCTGGTATATCGCCATACATGTTGTTTGAACTCATTATATCAAACCAGTCGTTTATCACTGAGATAAAATCAGAGGTAGCTTGCCAGTTATTGGATTCCAACAGACCTCTACTTCCCAAATACCTTAAAGAACTTACTCAAGATGAGGATAATAACTGCACAGCACACTTGACACGCTGCCTGTGCTGTCCATTAATTAACAGATAGATGGAGTTCATTCATTTTAGAGGCCAGCCCATATTCTGTACTAGATTTTGCCAACATTTCGCGGATGCTTGTGTCAGTAATGAAATCACTCACTGCCTAAATAAAAGCCTGAACCAATTAAGTTATTACTGACTAATTTTATCAAATGGGGAACGTCGGCAAAAACATATATCTCCCTGTCAGCACTTGCATTCTTGAATGAAATCCTGTTGACAAGAGGATCAATGCCAAATTCTTTCCACATGCGAAGATTGGCTGATCCCATCTCAGAAACAATAGCAACAATGGGATAACCAACAGCCTCAACATGCATTATGATTTCTAATAGTAACTGCTTTAGATTTGCCTCATCAAAGTAAAAATAAATTGGTTGTTTCCACTTCCCTACAAGACCTTGTGGCTTATTGGTAGTAGACGTGGGGGGGGGGGGGGCTGGGCGAACTGTGGGCGAGCGTGATGAGCCCAGAAGGGTGACACAGGGATAATCCTCTGTCAGAGTGACCTCGTTGTATTGGCCTTGATTTAGAGGTTAAGAGAGAAGTGGCAACACGGTTTTTCTCAAGGAGGTAAACAATCTCTCAGTTTAGATCTGTCGAACTATAGTGTCACGTTACCGATACTACATACGGGAAGCTAACAATGATAATGATGATATAATAATGATAATCTGTGGCAGGCAATGGCATGAAATAAATGCGTAACTTGATTTTGATACAATTTATAAGCCAATATATTGATAAATAACACTTATTTTACCTGGTCAATTTATTTTATTTTGTTAAGCTAATTTTGATATATACTATGTTGAATCATTTATTTCAGGGAACGTAATCTGAAGACTCGAGATATTTAAGTAGGAGTGCCACTGCGGGACTGTCCAACTCCTCAAATGTTGGTGTTAATGATCTGGCTCTGGCTTTTAAAGTATCCCTTGCTATGCTCTAGTATTTATTTTTATTATTATTATTATTTTTTTTTTGCAATAGAAAAGTAATGCTGACTATCTTGACAAGCATTTTGCTGTCATTTACAGCAGTTGCAGTTTCTTTGATGTTTTTTCTACTGATTCATAAGAAAAACATGTCAAGGGCTCATCCTTTCCTTTCACTTTTTGCGAAGACAGTCGCAAAATAGACAGATTTCTGGCAAAACACCAGACGAGGATTATTTCAGCTCGGTTGCCTCGTTTCTTAGAAGTCTGTGGAACTTTCCAAATTGGACCTTAACTTTTGGCGCCTGACTGCTGCTCTCTTTACCTTTCCCCTTTTTTCATCATTAAATTGCTGAACCTCTCCTCCTTTATTATCTGCGCTTTCATGATGGACTATGCACCTTAAGGACGACATCATGGCTTGCTGTTATCTGCCAAAATTACACAAAGAAAATAGGCAAAGACCTACAGATTTTTCTTACATGTCACTATCACATTCTTGATGAATGATTTAAATCTGACCTTTGTTGAAACTGATGTTATGAGGTTGAATATTGGTTCTATGCATTCTACTCGTCTCATGCCAATCCCTTTGGTTTTTTTCTCCAGGTGTGTCTTAAAATCGTTACAAAATTAGCAGTTTTCTTTACCAGTATACTAACAATTATTTGATATTTTGTCTAAATATTGTAAATTATTTGACAAAGAGAATACTTTGAAAGAGGTCAGGGAAGTATTATTTACTTAAGACATCATTTCTCGTTAAATAATATCAGCCAGGGAAAAACTTAGGCCATCTTCATGAGAGAGTGGCTTATGAAATATTGGAAGTCCATCTCTTACAAAAGTGTACCAAAGTTGAAGGCTCATAGAATACGTTTCCTGAAATACATCATTCAATATAGTATATGTCAAAATTAGCTTAACAAAATAAAGAAATCAATCGACAAGGTAAAATAAGTCTTAATCCAATTTATATCCTAAAACAAAGCAAAGATTGGTGCAATATTATATGCCAACGTTGCAAAGAAGAATTTTCACTTCCTATCCAGAATAACGCCCTGTTCATGGTTGTCCCCTCTGCCTCTGCTTCATTGAAAGGGAACCTCTTTGGCTTTCAAAACTTACTGTCTGCAAAATCTCTATGAAGCAGTGTTTTCATTCGGGTGAATCCAGGATTTCATGGCGCAAATGGGCTACAAATGACTCTATTCATAAATGGTGCGTTTGACCCTTGGTGACCTATGTTTGAGACCAACTTTTATTATAGCGTTACCAGTGACTGTGTGGTAGTTTGCCAACATTTTGATATATAAATGTTTGCCGTGAGTTCAAAATTGATTGAGATATTACCAATACAATGTGACGTACCTCCACATTTTCGATTATTTCAAAAAGTCACATTTTCGAGACAAAGGAGTAATGAACTCTCAACACACCACAGGCAATCTTTATGTAATTTATGGACAAAATCAACAAATATATAGTCATAATATATTTCATATCAATATACATAAATTTACTATGTATAAACAGACATATACACATACCCATTACACATACATACATATCTGCATACTATATAAACATTTAAAATAATGTTTTTAAATGATTTATGCGATAAATACCTATTTCTGTATATACTTCTCTGTTAAAACATTAAATGTGGAAAATCATTAACATAAACCCAGATTTATCACTATACCAAATACCAGATATAAAATCGTCTAATAATACATTTGCAGTGTTCCTATCTTTTAAACTATTTGTTTCAAAATCAAATTTCAGTACTTGAAGAAAATTCTTCGTTCTGACTACATAAAGCTTTCAACACTTTTTAGGGAAAACGATTTACTACACCTCTTCCGTCTAGTAGGTACAGCTCCACCTACGGAGCAATTAAGGGCCTAGGAGGAGGAGCGGTGGTCCGCTCCTGAGGTTCTATGAGAGGATTATCAAGTGGTTAGGATACCAGCTGGGTCTGCTTCGGCTACCTTTTCAGGGATTTAGTCTTTATTAAGAAAAGACGCCTGAAGGGAGAGAAAGTGGCCCTAGGGGCTGACTGTTTGGTATAAGACCTCCATGGCAGATCGCTGAGATCGAATGTTTATTCAGTCTGTTACCTCGGCTCGGCTGGTGTCATCTTAGGGTCTTCATATCCTTTACAGGTTTACAGGGTCACTCCTTGATATGGACAGCGTCAAAGGTAAGTTTCGGTTTTTTTAGTTTAGCGTGAATACCCTATAGTACTATAGTCGGACATTTTATAGTGCAGGGTGTTCCTAACAGTTCATTCCAATTTATGAATTGGTAAGTTGATTTATTATACTAAATATGCCTTTTCGTTTTTTTTAGGGAATTGATTTCTTAATTAAACATTGCTCCATTTTCTATATTATTTCAAACCATTTTTGTGGGCGAATTTCATTCTCTAGGCCTAACCTAGTCACCATCTCAAAATATTAACGAGATACATTTCGTTTTCCTACCTTATTATTTATTTATTGGTTGTTCCTTCATCGCCTAATAGTTTTCCTCTGTTTTTCCGACAGCAGTTGGTGAAGGAGTGATGGTGGAGGAGGAGGAAGACGTTGCGAAGGAAGAGGAACCCTGCTTTCCAAAAAATCCAGCTCCAACCGTCGGCGTCTCCGACTGGAGGGAGGACGTGAGGCAGAGGATGAAGAGGCTGAGGGAGACTTTGGCCGCGGAACATGACGAAGGACGTAGCCAAAAGAGAGGAGGCTCGAGCATCCTGGGTCCAATCAGGGAACGGAAGGAACCTTCTCCCTTGTGGACTTCCTTGACGTTCTGCCGGGTCGCCTCCGTCGCCCACGTACTGCCCGCCGAAGGCGCAGGAGGAGGAGGAGGAAGCAAGCAGCTGAACGGATACTTCTTCGTAGGCCGACCAGACGCCCGACTGCCATTTTGATTTTAATCAAATTCGATAAAAAACAAAATTTGATTTTGAATCAGACGCGCTTGTGAAAATGAAAGAATTGTCGTAACTGATTTAATATTATATATAATATATATAAGAAAAAGAGTATTTGTAAACTAACAGTGCTCAAAACCTGTTCGGTTTCATTGATTGTACTAAATACAGATTGAATTATTGTATGTTCTATAACGATCAAATACACGACTTGGGTAAATCAAACGTGGTTTTTCATTTTTTCTTTGCCAAAAAGTAAATGGAAAAAGAGAGATGAGAAAATGACAAAACCTAAGAAATGGACATTGTAAAGTATATTACTTTTCTGCTTATATCTGATATTCCTTAATCACAAGGCCACATTTAAAGGCCTATATACAGACAGATCGATGTAACAAATGGATTAAACTGAAAAATGTATAAATCTGCACTTGACATTTGGATACATACGTAAGATGCCAACGTAAAAATTTAGATTACAGAATTAGCTAGAAACTATCAGTATATTCTATTTGCTCCATTTGTATCAAAATTACACAAGAAATGATATTAACTCGTATATATAAATATGACTCAGATCTCGTGACTATGACTAACATGTTAAGGAAACTGTCGTACTGTAAGTTACCATAATAGAATAGTATAGCTACCACCGTCGTGTGGTTTCTGAACTGTTACGTTCGAGTGGTTGTTTGGAGTTCATCTGGGAGGAGCTTGAAAACCATAAACCTTTAGTACAGATTTTAAATTTTTAGTCTTGTATTCAACTACCGTTCGTCAGCATGGAGGTAAAAAGCTCCCATTAACAGACCTGATCTCCGGTACACATTATATTCAGTCAAGAATTCCGGTTCGTTATTCCGGCAGTTTCTAGAACAGAACAAATGTGATGTGTGTTGGCATTAGAAAGTTCAAATTTTGTCGAGTGAGAAAATGGGCGACGGCAATTTCCTAAATCCAGCGAGTTTGTGCGGCCATAAATCGTTTGTGCATATTGATTACTTGAAGTCGCAAAACACAAAAGAATTAGGCCTAGGGCGGAGACCTATCCTAATGGACACCTCGGGTGTGGTTGTTTGTGCTGGGAAGTAAATGCAAATCCTTTCAATGACTGTATAAGTATGAATATGAAGTTAGGGTTAATTGTCAATTGTTTTTTATTGACAAAACCTCCCACAGAAGAGTCAGTGATGGCAGATGTGATATCCCAAGGCTATATCAACAGTCAAAATTCAGTTGAAAAAACTTGTGCAATATAAATATAAGAAAGAAAACACTTTAAAAAAAGGTAAGAAAATGGTCAAGCAAGTAATTATAATCATTGCCATCACTGCCCATCGAGAGTTTTTAAATATAAATATAAAAATCACTAATTCTGTTGTGCCTGATAAGCATATGGTGCTACATATTTCCGACAAGCGACTTTGGTATCTAACTGAATGACGAAATATATGCTACCAATATTAAAAACTCCTTTAATTGTATACACTCATATCGGTACAGTAACGGGATTTCAAATCTATAGTTTATCATCAATGATCATAAGGTACCACAGGCCTAATTGAGCTCACATAAATCATGTGTGTGAGAGAGAGAGACTCTCTCTCTCGTGTGTTGTCCTGCATATGCCAATAAGTGTTTGTTTCAACCGACTCAGTGGGCCTATACAAACCGCTTTTGCACACGCGCACAACATAATAACTATTGATAACCTATAGCATCGTAGACAAACACTCATTTATAGATACTATGGATGTGAAGCAAATAGGCCGATACCTATCATATCGTTTAGTGACTCGACAACGAAACAATGAATTGAACTACAAAAATCATTCAAATTGGGAAAATAATTCGAAGAGATGTATATAATACTCTGCAAATCAAAGCAAATCAAAGAAATGTTTGTCAGGTTGTTGGATTAATCAATCGGATGGACGATTGTGGTCCGTCTTGAGAACGGATTATATATATGCTCTCTTGAATTCGAGGATTTTGAGGGCTGCTTAGTGAATCTTCAGTGAAGGCGTCAGTTGACCTTTGATTCTCTGGTGAATAAAGGACTGGGACTGACCCGAACTTCTCATTCTGTTCTGGGTGTGTCTAGCTAGAGGAGCTCTGAGTTGTCCTGTTATTAGACCTATACAGTGCGTCACAATGGACAGCAGCAACCTAGTTAATGAAGGTGAATTAGTGAGAATTTATTAAGGATTATTGCTTTTTTGTTTAACTTTTGTTAACGGATAATGTGCAGTTAAGTTTAGAAGTTAATTAATACAGTTTTGTCAGGATGTTCCCAAGTTATAACTCAAGACACTTAGAGAGGGAATCTGCAGTGAATGGTATTTTTTCAAAATTTGTCCGTATGTGATTTATTGCCAGTTTCATGAATCACCACATAATGTGGTCATGGAATGATTAATGTGACGCTCATAGGAATAAGGCTGAGTGATGTAGCAGTTCCTTTCCTTACAATTGCATAATGTATGATTTTTAGAATGTTTCACACGTGACGTCATAAGGAATGACTATTATTTTTCAGTGGCATCGTCAGTCATTGCCAGTTATGTTTAGTGAAACTTGTTGGATTAGGATTAACATCCTTTGTAAAAGTTTGTTTAACCAATATTTGTTTAATTAACATGATCGTAATCTTACAGCCTCATATATTTTATAAGAATTATGAAAGACTCCTTTGTCCTCAAGAATTTATTTAAGATACATCTTAAGCTCGTTTATATAAACTTAATATTATAGACTTATATCGTAGAGGATATTAGTGACTCTTGCTGTAAATTATATATCTATATGGTAATTCTTCAGAAGCAATCCGCATGGATATTAAAATAATCACCTACATGGAAAGAGCATGTGAAAAGCAATATAAAAAGTATAGTCATTATATGAGAGATTGAACGGGGTGGAATTAAATGAGCTTGATAAGTTTTTACCTCGAATTTTTCCTAAGTCGGGAGAGGTGTTTCCTCTTCGGTAATGTTTACTTTTAATGAGCCTCTAACTTACTTTCTTACGGAAACAAAAGCAGTTCCAGTTACATCATTATTGGCTGAGAGGTGTGACATCGTTATGACGTCATGGGTTTCATAAACCAATTACGAACGACTTTAGTCGAAAAACTAAGTTTCACTAGCATTTCAGCGGAGTAATAAAGTTAGCTGTCCAGTGTCCACTGGTATCCTTGTTTGACTGAAAACTCGAAAAAAAAATGAAGCAAAAACTGGCATTTTGTCTTCCTGTAGCTATGGCAGAGGTAGTGGCTGGCCCTTCTGGCATTAATTTTGACAGAGACCTTCGATTTCCTACCGATTGTTTGCAGTGCAATGTGGGTTAGTTTCGGTGAATTTTATCATATTGTCTAGTGGTGAAGGTAAAGAAGAAGTTGTGATTGAATATGCTCAGAGACATAATTTAAATCTTCAGCCAAAAAAACTGCGAGTGTTGTGGAGCTATTTGTCGGATCGACTACAACAGGAACGCCTTTGGGTGTGATCGCTCTGTAGTGACGAAAGGACGTCGGCGTAAGCGATGCGACACCCAAATCTATCTGCCACGGTAAGTAGCCTTACTGTAAACCCTGTGGGTAGCGCGCGCAGCGCAACTTACCTCTTGCCGTACATGCCGTGCTTGCCAAGAATCTTTAAATTTGCGGATAAGGCGCGAAGCGCCGTTCCGCTACGGCCTTACTGACAGCACACATAAATCGATGGTCGCCGATATGTAGTCGCTCCTTACTTTGTTTGTTGTTGTTTTGGTATCGCCGCCATATTGGCTTTGGTGTTCTTCCGCCGATTTCGGTCGGCGGTTCGAGTGGGCCCGCGAATCAGTAGGTGCTCCCAATTATTATATTGCTGCAAAGCACTCCTTTCTGGTTGTTTTGCGTAAGAAAATAAGTTAGAGGGCTCATTAAAAGTAAAGATTACCGTAGAGGAAACACCCCTCCCGACTTAGGAAAAATTCGAGGTAAAAAACTTATCAAGCTCCATTTAATTCCACCCCGTTCAATCTCTCATATAATAAACTATGCTTTTTATATTGCTTTCACATGCTCTTTCCATGTAGTGATTATTTATTGTAATATCAGTGCGGACTGCTCTGAAGAATTACCAAAACTTGTTGGCCAATACAAGAAAACACACGAGAAAGAGAGAGGGGCGAAGTACAGATATATGCAGATGCTAGCGTAAATAAAACTAATTGGAATTTCTCTCTCTCTCTCTCTCTCTCTCTCTCTCTCTCTCTATCTCTCTCTCTCTCTCTCTCTCTCTCTCATAATCTATGTGAGATATCAATATATATATATATATATATATATATATATATATATATATATATATATATATATATATATATATATATACCCAAGTTTTTCTTTCAACTGACTCAGTGGACCTAAGCCAACACGTTTTGTACACGTGCACAACAAAAGAACTTGACACCTATATCATATCGTTTAAGTGACTCGGCAGCGAAACAAGAAATTGAAATACAATAATAAATCAAATTGGGAAAATAATAAGAAGAAATGTACATAATACACTGCAAGTTAAAGAAATATGGGTGCTTTTGTATATATATTAACGTACTCGTAACCTTATAGATACATTTTAGGGGAATTGTGAAAAATTACCTCGTCCTCAGTTTCATTTAGATTTGTTATATTACGGAATCTTATAAATTCCATTACCATTGTTATAGAAACTTGCTTTGTCTGCTTTTTTAAACATTATTGTAGATATATTTATATTTTGTAGGAGTAAAGCCTACATTACATCAGAGAGAAGAAAAACAACAAGAAATCTTCAACGCGTCGGGAACCTAGCATCCCAGCTCCTAGTACTACGTACTCTCCGATTACTCCAGACAGCAACAGACTCCCGGCTCTCGTTCACTCCCTTATTACTTCGACCTGTTGCCCTGAAGGAGACGAAGTCTGGAGGGAGGAACTGCAACGGCAGGAGGCGTCTTTTTCAATAAAATGTTGAATTCTGTCAAGGTTTCGTTGTCCCGATGCTCTGAACAATTTTATTGTCGATGCTGCTGACCGTTGGAGGATAGGTTTAAAACAAATAGAACAGAACGAAAAATGCTACAACATACAGGCTTTATTTGGCGGAAAAGTAAATATGATTAAATAAGAGAAAAATTTACTGTTCCTGTAACCTCCAGTAGGTCTAGTACGTCCCACGGAGCAATTTAAATTTGTAAGGAGCAGCAGTTGCCAGACTCCCAGGTTTTGAGGATAGCATACGGGTCCTGTTGGGATTTACGATGCGCATGAAGAATAGGACTCCTGAAGGGAGAGTGATCTGGAGGTGACTTAAAGCCTCACAAAAAAATGAAATATACCTTACTATATAACATACATAATGTTTTATGAAACATATTGAATGATCTTTTACATACGTGTGTATTGTATGTTGTCAGTCACTGCCGATTGGTAGCTTAGAGTATTTTAGAAAAAATAGTCACAAATTAGTTTGCATTCACATATTTCCGGCAACATACTATTATTTATTCTAAAATAAGTCGCTATATTTTTACTGTGCTTTAAAAGACATTGTCAGATTTTACTAATAAATTTTTATAAAAAAATATTACATTTTATTTACATAAGTGGGATATTACTAAAATATTACAAAGTTATATACCTAGAATATTTACAAATTATTATGGAGTAGAAAAAATAATAAAAATCAATTTGCTTTTTACTCAAAGGTAGTATTTAATTATTTCAATATTACACGCAATTAGTGTTACATTGAATGTTATGATCTCTCATGTTACAATCACATTGTTCAAATTCAAAAGGTTTATTGATGTACATCAAATGAAGTGTAGCGTTCAGAACTGCAGTTGTAACAAGTGAATAAGTAAGTTTAAAGTTCGTAACAAGCATCTGTCGGTGGTCAGTCGGTCGTTAAGTGTGTATCAGGCATCGAGGCTCTTGAGGCGACTTCGACGTTAGGCTGAGCGGTGGGCGTCGTTGCCCTGTGCGTCACTGTCCAAGGAAATCTATCTTCCTGGGGAGGTCACATGCTGAGTGAGCGTAGGAACACTGAATTAACTCTGTGATCCTGCAGTGTGCCTTTGTGGTATTTGCTTTTTATATAGCACACGTTTTGACATGAGAGGACCTGGTACTAATTTCGACTATGAGCGTTTAGTGTATTTTGTTCCAGTAAGTGTTTTTTATTTATTTGTACTGTCGTTTAGAATAGTAATAATTATTATTATTATTCTTATTATTCTTACTATTCTTATTATTACTGAACTACGAATTTTTTTCACGTTTCAAATATTGTGATTAGGACAACCGTTTTGCGTTTAGGTTTAGTAAATGTATCTCTGTCACTCCGAGGCTTTTCTAATTTTAACCTTGATGCTAACTTATCATGATTTTGCAGTAATATTTACATAGTAAATTATTACATAATAGTTGCACAAAGACATTTCTTAATAGTATAATGGTTGAGGTTCATCGCGATGAAATATAATTCTGAAGATTCTCTTCTCCACCTTCGTGGTCTTTGTTGTTTGGGTAGTTTCTCTCTTCTGCCTCAGATCTTCTGTCAATTCACTATTGCACTGAACTAGTTTACTCCATATACTGGTTGCCAGTATGGATAATTGATTAATTTCTTACAATAAGTATTTTTTTGTGTATGTGTTCTATATTCAGATAGTCTAATTAATTGTTTCTCACTGCTGACCTTAGTCTTATTTTGTCATTTTTGTAATGCATTTATATTGGAGATCGATGCTAAACACGTGGGCATTGGTGGATATTCCATTATTGGTCTGCTTAGATTTTTGTAGAAATGGCTTTTTATATTAGTGTTCATATTCTAAAGCTTTTTAGCAAAGTATTTTTGTGTTCTTGCTATTCTTATGCGTTCTCTCACATATCTTGATATTCCTCTTTGTCCGAATTGCATTGCTAGTATTCTTTTTAGTAAAATTCATTGGTTGTTAGTCTAACATTATTTGTGCAGGCTTTTATGAGATACTGATACCATTGGAATTTGGATTTATTTCTCTCTTGTCTTCCACTTCTTTTCAATTTATTAATTCTTTCAATTTGGTCTATTGGTTTTTGTGCTAATTGTCTTTTCAAAGTTGGGGGTCCCTTCTTCGTGTACGTTTTTCTGGTATATAACTATTTTGAGTTATATCAAACTATTGAGTTTATAAGCATCTGCAAGGCAAACATCAGTACAGTACTCCGGTGGCGGAGTCGCATTTGATGTATATATAATAATATGAATAATGTTGGACTGAGTACAGATCCTTGTGGGACTCGCCTTAGTAGCGGGAATGGATTCCCTATGTAGTTTTGTGACTATTGGTGGTGGTCGATCTTTGATGAAGTTGCTTAGTATTTTTTCAAAATGCCTGTTAGGTCGAGATGTAACATTTTGTACTGAAGTCCTTGTATTCTTACTTTGTCAAATGCCTTGGTATATCTACATACTAGGTTGCATAGGTACTTCTATGTGATAGTGCAATTCTCTCATGTATTGTTGCTGTTGCAATCTGGGTTCCTCTTCCTTTTCTAAATCCATATTGATTTTTGCTAGGAACAACCCTAATCTGTTGTTAATTATTTTCAAATAATATTTTACCAACTATTTCTAGTAATATTGGTCTATAATTCTAGACCAGAAGAGTATCTTTTCCTGGTTTGGGTATCAAAATCATTATTGCATCTTGAATATAATTGGAAAATATCCCATTGAGCGAGGCCAATTGTGTATCTCATAATTTTTCAAATGCAATGTCTTGGTAATTTTAAATTATGACCTTGTTAATTAAACTTCTTCCTGGTGTCTTGTGGTTTGAAATTTTTATAATGTTGATTTTCCATAACTCTATCTCCTTGTTTGTGGGCAGTTTCATAGTCTGTTAATATAGCTGCATGACGCGAATTTGTTGCGTCGATGTTGTTCAATGAATTCCTTAAATATTTTCTATGTTGGTTGTCGAAATTTTGGTTATCCTCCTGCGTTATCCGAAATATTTTCTGCCAGTTGGCCTTGTGCAGTACTTTTTTTGGGGGGGTCATCATACATTTTTTCATTCGTATGATTTATGTATGGCGATGTATTAGTTTGTTTCCCATCAGTCTTGAAACGGAACTCCAAAATTTTTTTTGGATTGTACTGTATTTATTTTTTGTTATTAAGTCTTCCCCATTTTGATGATATAATAGAGTTTTCTTGTACTAAAACTGTTCTTGTAGTGATACATAGCCTTTCATTAATGTGTTGTTCCAACTGTTATAAGTACGTATTTTGGATGTTGTTGTAGTGCCGCTGTATTGATTTTAACTTCTCAACTACTAATAGGGTGTGGAAGTGTAGTGTATTTAGTTTGGGTATGATTTTTTGTTTTTTTTAAAGCTCCATTTATATTTTTATATATTTTTTCTGTACCATTCTTAAAGTTCTTTGTCTGCTATTATTTTATTTCTATTTCATTTGAATTTACTGTTTCGTCTACTCATTTTTCCTTCCATTTCATTTTTTGAAGCTTTCCCAACTTGCTCTTTTTATATTTTGTATTTCTAAGAATGGAATCATTATTGGTTTTGTTGACAATGTGATTACCATTGGTATATGATCAAAGCAGGTTGCTGGTCCTTTCGTAATGGTAATATTGAGGTAAATTTTATTTCCTCAAATTATATTGGTTTCACTTTCTTTTCATTTCCTTTATTTTCATTTATTTAAAAAATTATCTAGTTTGCATATGTGATTCTACAATATGCAAACATTCTAAAATGCTAAGATCTAAAAAATTTAATTCGGTTTTCAATCATTAAAAATTTCTGATACCCCAAGAACGCATATAAATAAAGTGGGCAATCAGCTCCCTTTGAAATCGCCAGCAGTATTCATCAAGATGGCCTTGGAAGTGATGAATTGGGAATCTACGCTTTTTCTTTATAATGCAGAATTTGCTTTCCAGCCAAGATCTCTCATCTTTGAGATAAGCACCAGTAGCTGGTCCAACGTAATGGTGCTGATGGTTAAGTCTCGTGTTCAAATCCAAAAATGCTGAAGTGGTCGATAAGCAGGCCACTCGTCGGAGTGGATCACTGGAACCACCTTCCAATATTCCCTTTGGATTATCGGTATTAGTTTCAGCATTTAGCTTCTCCACTAAAAGTACCTCACATCTCATCCTTGAATCAACCCTAACACCCATGGCCCATCGATTCTCAGTCCATGACTGAGATTGTTCTCAACAATTTCTTCTTCCTCTTCTGGTGCATGATCTCAGTCTTTACATGCGACCCCTATTGTACTTTCTGCGACCAGCGAAGCGTGCCTCATCTATTTGCACTGATGAAGATTCAGTGCCCTGCATTTGATCCCTTTTTATAACCGAAATTTTTGCTGAGCAAACTTCACGGCAATAATTAAACCATTCCACTATTATCGTTGGAGACCTTCCTGTAATAGTTTGCACTGTATACACTCCCAATGTCAAGGGTCCACAGATCCAATAATTCCTTACTTCTGCGCAACGAGAGGAACTATTTAATTTGCTACTCAGATCTGTATATATGAAAAACTTGTTCCCAGTTCGAGTAGATTTGGTTGCCTGGCTTCCTTTTCGTTTGCATCTCCAAACCATTCTATCTTGTCCACGAGATTTTTTGCTTGCTAGTCTCACGGGACCGTCACATTTCTCACAGGACTCCTGAACTTGTAGGATATATACCCTTCGCTCGTGAGTATAACGTTGCACTTTTATCAGTGGCAACACCTGTTAAATAAAATTCTCTGAGCCAACATCTTTGTGGGGTTTTAATTATTAACTAAGTTGTTTTCTTCGTAAAGAAATAAAAGTTGCTACCTTTTTCCTAAAAAGGTAGGAGAAGAACATAACAAGCACTTACTAAACCAGCAATTCCTTAACTACCTGTTACTTTAACCACCTGTTACTAAACATGCTAAAACTGCATCCTTTAATTGTTACCAGCAGTTCTTTAAGTATCTACACCAGGCAGATATTATACTTACTTTCAATATGCTTTTTGAGTTAACCATCATAATATAACAAATATAATTTTGTAGGCCATATTCAACAAAGGTAGGCCACCCATACTATAATGGTACCAAATAACTTGTCTTCTTTGGCGGCTTGTAAGCTGTAGCGATCACTATTGGTCCTTTGTTAGTATGCATTCGGACTGCTAAAAAGCAGTCTTGGAAATCGCCATTAATTATTTTGTCTATTATTATTTCTTGATTGCTATTGCTATCCCTGCAAAGAGTTAATCAGTGAAGTTTTGCGTATATGTATTACCCCCCAAACATTTTCATAGTTTAGTTTTCATACATGCTCATTGATTATTACTGTCAGGGTCTTCTTCTCTATACTTTGTATAATTCATATTTCTGTTTTCCAGGATTTCACGTTGTTGAATTTATTGTAATTCTGCAGAGTCGAGTCCATTTGAGTCACATTGGTCTAATTGTTAGTTTTCATTGATTTTTCTGTTTTCTGGTATTCCTGGCTACTGGCTTTGTATGTTTGACGCTTTAGTTGATACTGTGGGATTTTGCAAAATGGGAAAATGGAGAAGTCTAAGAAGCATAGTAGTGATGATTGTGTCTTTTAATTCAGGCTTTGCAAATTTAACTTGATAGTGTTAATTCACCAAATTATGATGAAACGTTTAATTTACAGGTGGCCACTGCGGGTGCTATCGTACACGACACTTCGAGCCTTCTGGGTAACAGAGTTGTCCGAGTTAGGTGTGAGGGCGCGAGAAGACACTACTCTCACAGCATAAAGACAGTGATCACAATTTTGGGGGCATGTGAATGACTGTGTGAACAGCATCATGACCTGCATACCCTCGCTGGAGCTATATTGTGCCTAATCATATAATTCTTAAATTGTTTAAGATTTTACTTCTGTATTACTAACAAAGGTAATTTTGTTTTTGTTTAGTAGGTTAGAAGAACTGCATAATTCAATGCAAATTCCGACAGTCTTTCATTGAACTTAGAATACTGATTCTCAGTGAATCTATGCATTTCATAACTTATAAAAAAGAAATAGGTTGGGACAAATTTAACAAATTTATTACTGTAGACTTTATCAATCAAAACTGTGGATATATGAAACAATAAAATCCTAGGCTCAATTAGCTGGAAACTAAAAAAAACTAATAGATACAGAATCACATTAAAATCCTAGACAATCAAAAATAAAAAACATCTTATGCTCATAATCACGTTTTTAAAATCGTAATCTCTCGTCCCTTAAAATCCTAAACAATCTTATTCCTTTAAGTATCTACTTTCTGAAATATAAATGCTTCATTCATACTAATTATGTAACGCTGTAAAATAAAGAAAAATACACTAACAGTTTTGAATCCCTATATAATGGAATCTGAGGTTATTTAATATTAAGGAAATTTAAACATAATAAATAAAAATTAGGAAATAACTATTTTCTACATACCTATCAAATATGGCCAAAAGAGTCCAGATGCTATAGATTAATCGATTACATAATGGCTAAGGTATTTTACTGTGCACGGGTGCAAGTATGATTAGGTGAAGGAATATTATACATTATACTTTGAAAAAAAAAAAAAAACTAATATCCTTCCAAATTCATACAGTAACTCTTCTCAATATTGGCCAGCGCCTTTGTCCATACAACTCTGGATTGGGTGAAGCTAATGGTGATTTTTTTTTTGTTTTTTTTTTTTTTTTATTTGAGTCTCATTAAAGGATTAGAACCCTTTTAACAGTCTCCTTCATTGCCGTTTACTGGACAGCACAGAGAGAGAGAGAGAGAGAGAGAGAGAGAGAGAGAGAGAGAGGCAACGTGGCAAGGGGTAGGGGTAGGTGCCTGGGGGAGAGTTAAGGGCTGCTTTGTACGTATGTCTACGAACACTTTAATATATAACCTTAATTTCTCTCTCTCTCTCTCTCTCTCTCTCTCTCTCTCCCTCCCTGATTTAGGCCTATAGTATCTTGTGATCATCATTATAAACTAAAGTCTAAAATTCCTCTACTGTCACAATATGTTTATATACGATTCTATGAGATGTCATCAAAGTCGTTTGTCGGGCACCACAATTTGTGAGATTAAATGTCTAAGTAATGCTGAAGTTAATTGTAGACTTTGTAGACCTCAAGGATGCCTTTGACAAGGTAAATAAGGAAGTATTTTAGAAAAGTCTTGAGTCAAGGCATAAAAAGGCAAGATTTTAGTGCAGATTTCAGATTACCTATCAAACAGAGAGGCCAGTGTCTGGTTTCAAGGTCATGAGTCTTTAAGAGAGAATTTGAATTGGGTACCCCACAATGGGGTGTCTCAGCCCTATGCTATTCAATATTCTTATGGACAGATAGCTTCTATGAATTTTATGGAGAACCACAAGTTACAATATATGCAGATGACACAACGATTCAGTTTAGAAATGAGGATCGTGTTAAAAGTGATTGGTCAACTACAGTCCTCGTCGTGCATTAGGTCTGCCCGTTAATGAATAAAAAAAAAGCTATCAGTCACGAAGCATAGATGGAATAAAAACTTTAAAAAGTTACGAGTTATCAGTATTTGGGAATGCATGTCTGTTTCAATACCGAAATTAGCAGGTTGAAACCTTCAAAGCGCTGTCAAATTATGGAAAATGTGTGCCAGTTATAAGATCTGTATATCCCAAGCACACTGAGAAGTATAAAAGACTATTCAGCTCCTATCCTTGCCTCATACTCGGGCCTTTGGAGCTCATTCCAAATGAAGCGATGAGAGTTGCAGTACTTCGTTGCCACAAGACAAGAATCAAGATCATGAGAAAGAGCTCAACCTCCCAAGCATCACTAACAGAGTAATGGACCTAACACCCATTTCCACTTTGAGGATTAGTACGAGTGGTGATATTCACCTAAAGAATGCTGATGATAATACAATTGGTGGGTTTAGTGGCAACTTCAAGAGAAATGCATATGCAAAGCAGCTTGTCAAAGATTGTGTAAATATGAAGTTGAGGGATTTTGTGGTTCCTTTGCCAAAGTAGTGTGTTTTGAGGCCCTGGATTTGGGAAATATAGCTGTAAGGATGACTTGAGCAAGGAAAAGAAAGTAAATGTAATCGTCATGAATACGGCAAATGTTTATCCAGAAAATATCAGAGCATCCATGGAAAAGGTCATCCATACGTATTGTGATTGTTCCGTTGCTGAAAATCGCAGTGTGTGGCATCGTTAGAAGGGAATTTTTGAAAATGAGACTAGTGCGGAAGTAAAAATAAATAAGCAAGCAGACAGCATACGTTCTAGCACTGCTGCCGAATTGTATGCCATATATGTCACCTGCTGATGATGATTTGATTGAAGAAATGTAAGAATTTTATACATGACATAGATCAAATGAGTGGGATGATGAGCTTTATGTGGATATAATCTCACTGAGGTAGTCCTTACCTACATGATTGAAATAGCTATGATTTAGATAAGAAAGGATGTGAAATGGATGTTGCAGAATTAATTTATTCCGAGTATCAAAAGTAAAATTCTGAAATAGAAAAAAATTCGACATCAATAGGAAGTGGATGTTGCACTGGAAATTTTGAATAAATGGTAGCAGTAATAGCTCCAACAATATGATCAGGTCATGAATGGTAAAAGTAAAAATTGTTCAAGGGTTCAAGGTAAAGCTTCAGCCAAGCATGACAGATTTGAAATGAAACTTTATTGAGGATATACAGTTATTATTGGCATGTATTGAAGAAAGATGTTATTCCTTGTAAACTGCGCGGTATTCCAAAGTCCCATACTCCCCTTCATAACATAATGTAGTTTAGTTGTTTGGATGAATATCGAAATAACAATATAACTAATGTTGCAGATATGGTATGTTATCTAATAACGACAATTACGAAAATTTTGTAAAAAGATATAAAAAATCAATCAAATATGAAATTAGGATATAATGAATTAGCTGTGCCATTTACTGTTAAAAATGCTTTGTTAGAGAAGTTTCACAGTGGGCCTGTTAGCATACTAACAAAGCGCTAATTTTGATATATCATATACTATATCAATACACTGTTTGAATTTGCATTCGTCGGAAATGTGTACTGGTATCATATTAATCAGGCAGATCAGGATCAACAAAATTTATAATACCTGCTTTTATTATAACTTTTATTTTTTATATAACCATTACTCTCGATATCTTATACCTAAGTTTTAATGCTATACATTTTCATACATACCGTGCACAAGCGTAGGCAGTTTTTTTTTTCTGTAATTTCGTGTTTATACCTGAAAGTCGCGGTAAAGGATTATCCTTCACTCCAGAGCACTTAACAACCACACCTCCTAAGGTGTCGATAGGCCTATGCATACAATTTGATTTATGGCCACACACAAACTTGCTGGATTTAGGCATTACCGTGGCGCTTTTCCCACGCTACAGAATTCGAACTTCTATCCCAACATGTCACCAGTTTGTTCTGGAAACTACTGGAATAACGAAACCGGAATTCTTAAATGAAATAGAATGTGTACCGGGTGATGGCTCCGGAGGATATACGTAGATGTTAGGTCTGTTACCCGAGTTTTTTTTACATGCATGTTGATAAATTTCAGTTAGCACTAGCCTAACAATAAGCTGAAAATGGTACTCCATTAAAATCTATGGCATTTCCTCTGATATAAAGTCGAAATGACCTTTAGTTAATTAAACGCTCACGTTTTAAATTTAAACACTACACTGCAGCGACGTATCCGGTACCTTACCGCCACGTAAACTGTAAGCGTTAGATTGAAGAATTAAAGTCTGTACTCAGTTCATGACTTCTTCTCCCATATGGACTTCAAACAACCGTTTAAACTCTATATACTACTGTGACAATAGGTGGCAGTTATAACAACCGTTTGTTCTTTATTTGTTCCACGGAATATTCATAATGTTATTCTCAAAGTCTGGAAAATATTCACATAAGAGCTATAATCTCTTATTTTGGATTGTCTATTTATATATCCATTTAAATATTATAATTATTTATTTATTACGTAGACAAATTTGGTATTCATCCATCTATCAGTTCATATTTTTTTTGCATTTTTCAACTTAATTTTTTGCATAGATCTGACGACATGCAGGCATATATAGATATGGCTTGTGATAAAGGAATAACAGATCTATAATAAGCAGAAAAGTCATATGCTCTACACAATGTCCAACTCTCATTTGTATTTCAATGTCTCATCTCTTATTTTCATTTATTTTTTGGTCAGGCAACTTAAGTAAAAATCCATATTCATTTGTCTAATATATACCTTTCTACAACATAAATAATTAAATCGGTATGTATCTAGCGACATATTTTTACAATATAATATCCAAATAAATAGTGAATGAAGTAATAAACGATAATGATTTTTGAAAATCACTATTTAAAATCAAAAACGCCAGCCGGCGTCTGGTCGGCCTTCGAAGAGACGGTTTTTCTGCCGGTGCCGTTTCTTCTTCCTGTTCTTCCTCCTCCATTAGGCGGGGAAGGGGAAAGGTTCGGCGACGGAGGCGGAGGCAGAGCAGCCAGGAAGTCGACAAGGCTGAAGGCTCCTCGTCCCTTGTCAGTCCCTAGATAAGCGTCTCCCTCTTTTCTGCCGAAGACTCTCTGCTTCCTCTTCGGCCAAAGTCGGCCTCGGCCTCTTCGCCCTTCGCCTGACGTCCTCCCTCCAGTCGGAGACGCCGCCGACGGTTTGCGCGGGAACTTTCACTCCTCCAACTGCTGCTGCTGGAAAATAACAACACCAACTATTAGGCGATGAAGGGAAAAGTAAACTGATAAAAAAAATAGGCAGATGAAACATATCTGACTATGTTAGGCCTAAGAAATTGTTACTCCCTCCAAGATTGTTTGCAATAATATGGAGCACTTTCTTTCAATAAAGGTATCAGTAACCACTAATAAACAAGGTCTATATAGTAGAATTAAATAATTCACTTAATGAATAAATTGCAATGAATTGCTAAGACCACCATGCACTGTAATATTTCTTACTATAGTACTAAGTCTTAAAAGAATCCGAAATTTACCTTGTTGTACGCACTCCATATTTCCAATTCGAACTCGGAGAGTAATCCTGCAGAAGGAGACGGGAGACCGTATAAGGTGATACCAAGCGAGCACAGGTCAGACTGCATAAGAATTTCATCGGCCATCGAGGTTTTATACCAACAGTCAGACCCTGAGGCCATTTTCTCTTCCTTTGGATGTCGTTTTCTTAATGGAAGCTCAATCCCAAAGGTCACTACTCTGTGGAAATTCTGAATCCCCTAATAATGGCTGGTAGACCCAACTGGTATATTGACCGTGATAATCCTTTCGCAAAATCTAGGACGCTGACCGTGGCTTCTCCCTCTGAGCCTTAATTGCTCTGTGAACGGAATTATTCTTGGAGGATTATCGTCTCCCTAGCGCACTTTTTTTTTTTTTTTTATCTTTTATCAGAGAAAATATAAAATATTTTTACAATTTTAACGCACATGATCAAAATGAAACACATGCATTGTGGATACACTTTTCCTCGACCTTTTTGAATCCACTTTGGTATTTCCTGGCTTTGTTTCTCTTCTCAGCAACGGAGTTTAGAGCTAATTTATCTTTTAGAAACGTTATCGCCATCAATGAAGATATTTGAGCATAAATTAAATTAAATTTGAATGTTAACTATCACTCTTTATCCTTTAATTGTAAATTCATAATTTTGGACTGTGGTTTTTACATGAAACACATCTCTTGCAATAATTATTAGGCTCGTTTGTCTTACTTTAATAAGTAGAGTTTTTTCGTTTTTTCTTGGATCTTAACGTATGGAACTATAAAACATGGAATGGACATGTGTGTTAAATGTATTAACGCCGATTGTCACTGCGCGGCGGCATAGGAAAGGGTGGAGATGACGCCTAATGAAGCTATTTCAGCATCGTCTTGCAGACGACTTTTTCAACTCTGTCGTCCTCCAATTTTACACCGATTTTAATAAATATCGGCTCAATGGGAAGGCTCTTGAAAATCCCTTTTAAATGCATATAATCAAGCATGTAGAAAATACGGCGCTGCAGTGTTTTAAATAAAGATATCCAGATACGCATTTTAACTGGGTTCGCTTTTTACTCTACTGTTCCAAATTTTTAAACATAAATTTTGATAAATTTATCATCAGTTAAAAGCTCTTGAAAAGCACTTTCCAATGAATCTTCCCAATTAAGCATGTATATGTCTCATGCAATAGAAATAATCATGCATGTAGCCATGTGCTGAGACAGTGATTTCATGTCTTGCCATGGGGTTGTGTAGTAATTTTTACCACTAAAGCCTGTTGAACCCCTTATATTTAATTCCTTCTAAGTATCAAAGTCTTTATACTCTACTTTGCATTATATGCACTACCTAGGGTTATCACCTTGGTATCCAGTCTGTGTCATAGGGATTAACCCTATCATCGTAACACGTGGACTTAAACTTGCCTTATATCAGTCATTATTCGAAAAGAAACACACTCGTTAATGTAATTTATTATTTCAGATCACTGATTAATGTCAGTGTTATTTAATGATAATAATTTTAAGTGTTTTAAATGTATTATCATGTTGAGAGAAATTACTAGATGAATAATGTGTACTACTAAAGTTTACTTTAATATATGCAACAAATGTCATAGATGACAAGATAGTGTCATGGAAAGTTAACAGACTATGCTCCCAATTGGGCGAGGTGGGCATTAATTGTGATAGAGGCCGACTTTCCACTAAATTACAGAATTTGCAGACAATTTTATGCTAAATGTACAAAAGCTGATAATATTATCATGAAACTTCCATTAATTATAATGAGATGTGTTTCTTAATTTTTTTAAAGTTATTTATTTATTCATTTATTTTTAAGAATCGAGAGTCGATATCCTTATTTACGCAATGAGTTAAGCAAACTTAACTGGTAGCCTATTTGCACGATAGTTCACTCCTAATGAACCTATGAGACAGACCGTAGCTCCTCCTCTGAGGCCTTTAATTTCCATTCAAAACCGGTATCAATTTCTAGCAAGTCATTCCAAAATGAAATTAGCTCTCCCCGTTATTTGATCTCTGGATATCTGCCAAATCTATAACAACAATAAAGATAAAACCATTTCTCCCATTGCAGATTTCAAATATCTTTTTCGTTACTCAAAATTCTAAGTTAATTACAAAGTTCATGATTAATAAAGTTTTAGTTTTGAGTTTATTTATTTAATTATTTTATTTATTTTCAATAAAACAAAAACGGAATCAGATCTTCTATTACCATGGCATTTCATTTTGGTGATGTTGCCAACATTTCAATCAACTCCTCGTACGTTTAAAGCTTTTGGTAAGTATCTTAAAAACTGTCTCCTATAGGGCACTTCCCGGTAGTCACGGTATGTTTGTAGGCATAACTCCTTTCTACAAATATTTTCGATTTCTTATAAATATTCATAAGCAAAGAATAAATTGGTAAGTCAGGAAATATGAACATAAATCATAACATAAAGTAAGTTTGTATACAATTGTATACAAGCAGATTCTCTCTCTCTCTCTCTCTCTCTCTCTCTCTCTCTCTCTCTCTCTCTCTCTCTCTCTCTCTCTCTCTCTCTCTGACAAGATAATTGATTGGACTCTTAAGAAGGACGACACTCCTCGTTATAGATATAGATAATATATAAGCGACAAAGAACAGTGTTTTTTTAAATTCGTAATTCGAAAAATGAACAAGAAATATATCTCCTAATTCTATAGCATTAATTAACGACTTCAAGTATCTAATTTTTTTTAGTAATAATGATAAATGTACATTCACAATTACTGACAAATAGTTAAAATGTTAAAATAAGAAAATAGCTCTAAAATTTAGGGAGAGAGAGAGAGAGAGAGAGAGAGAGAGAGAGAGCGAGACGAGAGAGAGAGAGAGAGAGAGAGAGAAGCAGGACGGAATAAGATTATTAAAATTCCTGGAAATGAAAAACGACCCCTATAATCTTATAAATATGACCTCAGGGTTTGTCTCAAAGACATTCAATCAACGGTCTGTCACACGTATAAAGTTGTCCTTTTTGTAAAATTGGCATCAGGGCAGATATTTAAACGCCAAGCCTTCGTGGTGGTGGTGAAACTGTAATGCTCTCCGGAATACGAGGATTTTGAGGGCTGCTTAATGAAAAAGAACCCGTGCTGGCATAGCGCCAGGTTAATCATAAACAACGACAACAAGGAACAACAAGGAACCTTCAATAAACGCGTCAACTGACCTACGATTCTCTGCTGAATAAAGGACTGTGACTACTGTTGTTGTTGTTGAGATTAAGCTGGCCTTATGCCATCACGGGCACTTGCTCACAGAGCAGCCCGTTGGTCATATGAATATTTTGCAAGAGGAAAGGTGATTTTTAAGGATATGTCGTGAGCCTTTATTAGGATATCAGGGTAATATGCAGGCGGAATATGATTTGCAAAAGTGAAAGGAAAGGTGACCATGCGAGGTTACAAAACCCTTTAAACCCTAAGGTTGTACCCAGCAGTAGGAGAAAAAGATCGATAGTAGCGAGTCCTGGCGAGTCAGGGATAGCCAGTAAGGAAATCGATAAAAGTTATCGTCGTAGAAAAACGGAAAAAAGGCGCAAAACACTATGGAGTTCAAGTACCACATTCCATTACTCGACGATAGAAAAAAAGTACCGATCATTAGTGATAGAGATCGAGGACAGAAAAACGAAAAAATGATCAGTTTTAAAAACAGTAAAACAAAAGATAGCAACAACTTAAGCGGAAGTTACGTGACAGTTGAAGAAATTTCGGTCGTTAGAGATGAGGGATCACAAGCTAGAAAAAAAAAAAAACTAAGTGCAAACCCTCCCCACATTAACCTAATCGATCCAGCTGCCAAACCCACCCTCAGTCACACTTTCTTCTTTACACAACAAAATACAGCAGGACAATTGACCTACACCTATACAAAACAAAAAAACACAAAACACTAAAGATAAAAACTCTCAAAATACATGTACTTACCAATCAATCCAGTTATTCCAGGGCTATCTGTGCTGTCGCTGGTTAAGGTCACTGGGGACACCGACACCAACAACAACAAAACAACAACAACCAAGAACCAACGACACCACAACCCCAACACAACAACACCAATGACTACAACCCAATAACTCAACAACAACACAACAACCAAGGACAACAACAATCAAGGAACACAATCACAACTACAACAAAACACAACAAAAGACCACTACACAAACAACACAAAAAGCCACAACAGCACAAAATAAAAGGCAACACACACACCCACTAACAACACCAAGAAATCAAACAACAACAAAGACAACAGCACAGGCACAACAACTCTAAGCAAACAACACTAACTTAACAACACCAAATAACAACAAAAACACACAACTCAGCTGACTATCAATGCCTTCAACAGACTCCTCCAACACTACTACCTATCACCAGCTCTCACGGTCAAAGACTGACTGACAAAACACTAAAAAAACACAGAACTCTAACAATCAAACCAGCAGACAGCCCAGAACCCACCAACAACCAATTCAGTCATTAACTAATCCATACAGCAATTACACCCCCCCCTCCCTCATCTCTCTCTCTCTCTCTCTCTCAGACGTTGTCAAATGGAACTCCATAACTCATCCATATGGGGACCAAGAGGTTGGAGGTAAAGAAAGGATGAGGGGTTGGGGATGTAATGCCGGGGTTTGGGAGGTTGTGCAGGGGAAGGTTGAGAATTTGCGGTGGAGGAGGCAGATTCGTCATCGGGTGTATTCTCGGCTTATTGGAGGTCTTCTTGGTAGCGATGGCTGGCGTTCTCGAGGTCTTGCAGGCGGTGGGGGGATGCCCTTCATCCTCCAAATCTTCTCCAGTCTGACGGGCATCCCTTAAACCATGCATGGTGGACTGGTGACAGTTTGGGCATGGGCAACAGTGTGGCCCTTTGCTTTTAAACTTTTCAAGGCAAACGTCGGTCTCGTGACGCTGGCTGCAAATCCCGCAGACAAAATGGTTTGGCGGTACACTCCCTCTTGTGATGCCCCAAACCTCTGGCACTTTAAACACTTGAGAGGTTCGGGAATAAATGCTTCAGTTTGGTATCTTCCGAGGATCCCAAGGTCTATAAAGGCTTCCACTTCAAGGTTTCCTCTTCTGCCTTGCCCTATTCATTCTTTACTGTACAACGTGTAGCAGTCATTATGCCTGGCATTTGCAAAATCCGTTCCATAGTGATTTGTACTTATGGACTTTGCAAATCGTACCCTTCGACATCTTTGCAGCTGGTCCAATAGGAAGCACGAGGGATCCTTCTTCAAGAGCTCTGTAGACTGTTGATCTTTCGGTGAAATTATATGTTATCAGTTTTCATGAATTACCACATAATGTGGTCATGGAATCATGTATGTGACGCTCATAGGAGAAGGCTGAGTGATGTAATTGTTCTTTTCCTTACAATTGCATAATGTATAACATACTTTTAAAATATGTTTCACATTGTGACGTCACAGGGAATGACTAATATTTTTCAGTGGTATCAGTCATGTTTAATGAAATTTTGTTGTATTAGGATTAACATGCTTCAAAAAAAATTTATGTGACCAATATTTGTTTAAAAACATACTTTTAGATGAATGTTCATAAAGATTAGTTTTTAACTTTTCATTGTAAGCCCTCAACATATCGTAATTTTACAGCCTCATATATTTTACGGTAATTATGAAACACTCTTTCGTCCTCAAGGATTTTATTTTAGAATACATTTCATGTTCGTTTATATAAACGTAATATTATAGACTTAGTATATTCAGAGGAATTAGTGAAACTTGCTGTCAGTTATTTTTGATATTGATCTCATAAATTATGAGATAGAGAAAGAGAATTCCTTGATTAGTTTTATATAGGCTGGCGCTTGCATATATCTTAAGTACTTCGCCTCTCTCTCTCTCTCTCTCTCTCTCCTCTCTCTCGCTCTCTCGCTCTCTCTCTCTCTCTCCCGTGTGCTGCCTGTATATTGCCAAAAACTGTTTGTTGCAACCGACTCAGTGGGCCTATACCAACATGTTTTTGTACATGTGCACAACAAGATAACTTGCGTGTTATGTAATTGATAACCATATCATCTGGAGATTCTTTCAGTCATATATATGATGGATAAGAATCAAATAGACCTATATCAATCATTTAAGTGACTCGACAACGAAACAAGATATTGAACTACAATAATAAATCAAATTGGAAAAACAATTCGAAGAAATATACAGTTTACACTGCAAGTTGAAGAATTATTGCAAACTATAATTATATATTACATGCTCGTAAACCTTATAGACACATTTTATGGGAATTATGAAGAATTCCTTCGTCCTCAGTTTTATTTAGATATACGTCATAATTACCATAATCTTATAGAGTTTCCATTACAGTTGTTAGAGAAACTTCCTTTGTCAGTTTTATTCAACATTATTGTAATTATATATATTCATATTATGCTGAGTTAGGCCTACATTACACCAGAAAGAAGGAAAGTCGAGGAAAACCTCCAACGCGTCGGGAACCAGCATCCCAGGCTCTAAAAAAAATATAGTCTAGGTATCTTTCTTACTTCCCAATTACTCCCCAGAACTATCCACTTACAACAGACTCCCGTGGCTTCCGTTCACGCCCTTTTTACTCTAACCTGCTGCCCTGAAGGAGACAAAGTCTGGAGGGAGGAACTGCAACGGGTCAGGAGGCGTCTTTTTCAATAAAATATGGAGTTTCTGTCAAGGTTGTATTGTTTCGAAGCTCGGAACAATTTTGTTGTGGATGCTGCTGGCCGTTGGAGGAAAGGTTTAAAACAAATAGAACAGAACAAACTGCTACAACATACAGTTTATATTAATTAGGGGAAAAGTAAACAAGATTAAATTGGCAGGAGAGAAAAATTTACTGTGCCTGTAACGTCCAGTAGGTCTAGTTTCCTCCCACGGAGCAATTCAAATTTGTACGGAGGAGCAGTTGCCAGACTCCCAGGTTTTAAGGAAGGAATGATCATACGGTTAGGATACCTGTTTATAAATGTAGCTCGCCCCCTTTCCTCGGAATTTATGTTGTGCATTAATTGATTGATTGTGGGTTACCTGGTGTCACAACTACTAGGTCACTGACGCCGAATAATGTATTAAGAATAGGACTCCTAAAGCATTTAAAAATAAAAAAAATAAAAAAAAACATTTGAAATATACCTCATATAACAGAAAATTGTTTTAAGGAACACATATTGAATGATCTTTTCCATACGTGTGTTTTGTATGCTGCCAATCATTTGCCGATTGGTAACTTGGAATATCTTAGAAAAAAAGATAGTCACAAATTATTCTATATTCACATATATCAGGCAACTACATGATTTATTGTAAATAAAACTAGTCACTAATAAGTCTTTAATGTGCTTTGAACAGACATTTCTAGATTTTACTAATCAAGTTCTGGAAAAAAAAAGTTTTCAATTTGATACTCCATCATGAAAAGTGGTATTTTTTTTATCTTTTATAAGAAAAATATTACACTTCATTTAATAAGTAAGATAACACCAAAATATTACAAAATAATACCTGCAATATTTAAAAAATTATTATTGATTACAAAAAGAAAAAAAATTAGAATCAAAAACCAATATCCTTTTTACTGAAAAGTAGTATTCGATGATTTCAGTGTTACAATAGCACAAAGTGACGACAATTAGTGTTACATTGAATATTATGTTTAGTCTGTCGTGTTACAATCACATTGTCCAGAACTGCAGTTTGGAACAAGTGAATAAGTAAGTTTAAAGTTCGTAACAAGCATCTGTCGGTGGTCAGTCTTAATGGGTCGTTAAGTGTCTATCAGGAATCCGGGTTCTTAAGGCGACTTCGACGTTAGGTTGAGCGGTTGTGAGTTTCCAAGGAAATCTATCCTCCTGGGGAGGTCCCATGCTGAGTGACCGTGGGAACATTGGATTAACACTGTGGTCCTGACTCCTGTAGTGTCCCCTGGAGGTATTTGCTTTACCTTTTGACCTGAGAGGACCGGCAAGGTCCAGGTACCAGTTTTCGACTATGATCGTTTAGTGTATTTTGTTCCAGTAAGTGTTTTATATTTATACTGTATTTTTGGTAATGGTAGTATTTTTTAAATTAAAAGTGAATGCTGTATTAGGTGCAGTTACTAATTATGTTCACGATACAAATATGGTGTTCAGGGACAACGGTAATTGACATATTAATTCGGGCATTGTCAATTTAATTTATTTTTAGGTGATAGGTAAGATGGGGAAAAGGAAAAGTGATGGGCAGTTAGATAACTAACCAATGGGAGGGAATGAATGTAGAAAGTTAAGTATTAATAAGAGTAATGTAAAGTGTGGTTTATCCACAATTTAATTTGGGTAAGGGCACAATTTTTTTAACTATGGCCTTGATATAACCTATTACAATAATGATCTTACATTATATTAAACATGATGAATTGTACGATTTTAACGTTAATGTTAAACATAACGATTTTGCAATATATTTACGTAGTAAGTTCTACATATTACTTTTCCACGAGACATTTCTTAAAAGTATAATGGTTGAGGTTCATCGCGATGAATATAATTTCTGAAGATTCTCTTCTCCACCTTCCTGTGGTCTTTGTGTTTGAGTAGTTTCTCTCTTCTGCTTCAGATTCTTCTGTCAATTCACTATTGCACTGAACTAGTTTACTCCATATACTGGTTGTCAGTATATATAATATGATTAATTGCTTCTACTATGTATTTGTTGTGTATTTTATCTACATTCGGATCCTCATATTCTTCAATGTTTCTCATTACAGACCTTGATTTTTTAATGCACTATATTAGAGGTCGATGCTAAACACGTGGGTATTGTTGGATATTCCATTATAGGTCTGATTAGACTTTGTAGAAATGGATATTTATATTTTTGTTTCATATTCCTAAATCATTTTAGCTTTGTATTCTGTGTTTTCTTGCTATCTCAGCCTTTCTGCGAAATCTTTGTACATTCATCTTTGTCCGAATTGCATTCCTATAGAGCTATTCTTGCACTTGTAGTCAAATTAAGTGGTTGTTGGTCTACTCTTATTTGTGCAGGCTTGTGCTGCAGATAGATACCCAGTTGGAATTTGGATTTATTTCTGTTTTCCACTTTATTCAACTTATCTTTCAATTTGGCCCATTGTTTTTTGTGCTACTTGTCTTTTCAAAGTTAGGTCCCTTCTTCGTGTACGTTTTTCTTGATGTATAAGTTTTTGAGTTATCATCTGCAAAGCAGACATCAGTACAGTACTCTGATGGTGGAGTCACATCTGATGTTTATATATAATATGGATAATGTTGGACTGAGTACAGTCCTTGTGGGACTCCTCTTAGTTACGGCAATGGTTCCTTATGTAGTTTTGTGACTTCATTGCTGCTGTTTGATCTTTGGTGAAGTTACATAGTATTTTCTCAAAAATGCCTGGAACGTTGAGATATAACATTTTGTATTGAATTCCTTGTATCCTTACTTTGTCAAATGCCTTGGTTATATCTCTACATACTACTATGAGATTCAGGCACTCTGTAACACGGTTTTTTTGAACTTTGCTCCTTGTCAAAGCATCGGATGTATTTTACAACCGCACACAAATTTTGTCAGCATTATCAATAAACCTATACCCGATAGTTTTAATTTTTATAGTAAAAAAAAAAAATTATCTAGCCGACGCCATGGCCATTGATTACGAGCAAGAGTCGAAAAACATTCATTGACGTAAGCAAAGTAAACACATTTGACGAAATGCTGCCCTGCCCATCCACTAGAACAGAAACAAAACCCATTCACCTTGTTTTCCATCGACTCTGAAACCCAAAGACTTTATAAATTGGCGAAACGATACATAGATGTGGGTCGGGTATCTGTGCTAGCGTAGTAATACTACTGTAGCAGTAGTGCCGTAACAGTATAGCAGTAATATACATGAATTAAACGTTTAGGCCAACTGCTGGGATCCTTGAGGATCATTTAGCACTTTTTACAACTACTCGAGAAATTAGCTTTTATAGCCAGAAGTTAAATATTCTAATCCAACAATGCCCATGACAGCTTTCAGTGTTATCCTGAATTATAACGAGACCAAAGTGGGTGGAGCCTCATGAAGTTATCATTCTGACGATAATTATTGGTGAAGGTTTTAAAGCCAATATACGGTACCGGCTATTTTTTTTTTTTTTTTTTTTTTTTTTTAGTAAATAGGAAGATAGCCAATAAATAAAAATTGCTTGAACATTGGATGTAGCAGTTATCAAAACAAGCTTGTCTACTATGTTTTTGAAAATTACCATCTATTCCCTACATCTTATCAATCTGATTGTGACCTATAAAGCAGACTGTAATTTCTTAGGAAACTTATTTTGGGAGTTAGACTCATAATCGGAGTGTTTTTGTATTTATTAACATATTTTGTTGGTTTGTTCATTATGACAATCATCAGTGGGAGAGGTTCAGAGTTCATAAAGGTGTGCTGCTTGGCTTGTATTTAAATTTGTTTGTCATTGTTGCCAGAGGTATAGCCTTTGTTACGTATAGCCAATCATCCATCGAGAAAGAGGGAAGAAATGCTGTCATAAGTTACGTAACGAGTGCGTTCGAAACCTTTTCTCTGAGTAAGCTGGCCCGTCTTCAAAAATAGTCACTTTTACATTGTAAGTACCAAATTTATTCAACCTCACGTAATGCCAGAATACAGGTCAAAATTTTGTGTAGATATAATGTGTTATTCTGAATAAGCGTTATATTTATGAAATGATAGATAAAAAAAGTTATTGCGAAAAAACCGTGTACAGAGGCCTGAATCTCATAGTAGGTTGCATAGGTACTTTCTTCTTTTGGTGCGTAGTGCTATTCTCTCATTTGTTGCTATTGCAATCTGGGTTCCTCTTCCTTTTCTAAATCCATATTTGTTTATATTGTGCAGTTGATTACCTTCTAGGAACAACCTTAACCTGTTGTTAATTATTTTTTAAAATATTTTACCAAATATTTTTAGTAGTGATATTGGTCTAGTTGTAATTCTAGACCAGAACTAGTATCTTTTTTTTCTGTGTGGGGCATTTAAAACATTATTGCATTCTTGAATGCAATAATGATTTAAATGCCCCACACAGGAAAAAGATACTAGTCTTGGTCTAGAATTATAACTAGACCAATTATCACTACTAATATAATTTGAAAATGTTCCATGTGAGACCTAATTGTATCTTTATTTCAAATGCAATGTCTGGTAAATTTTGAATTATGGCCTTGTTAATTCCATTTCCTCTTGGTGCCTAGTTTAAGATTTTAAATTATTAGTTTTATTTTCCCGTAAACTCTACTTAACTTGTTAGTGGGCAGTCTTCATCGAATCTGCTAATATCAACTGCATGGTGCGGATTTGTTCTTGTCTGTTGTTCAATGGAATTCCTTAGCTCTTGGTCATCATACAATTTCTCATTCCTGTGCTTCATGTATGGTGATGTATTAGTTTTGCTTCCCATCCGTCTTGAAACGGAGTTATTGGGTTATTGTACTGATTTGTGTATGTTTTATTTGGTGGACTAACTGTTTCTTGTTTTACCGGTACATGTGTTGTTCCGACTGGTATAAAGTACTGCATTTTGGATGTTGTAGTGTCATTCTACTAATTTTAACTTGCCACTACTAATAGGATGTGGCAGTGTAGTGTATCTATTTACGTATTGGTATGTGATTTATTATAGCTTCCTCTGTCTATAGTTTTGTACCATTAAAGTTCTTTGTCTACTATTTCTTTTATTTATATTTCATTTGAATTCATTGATGGTTGTCTACTCATTTTTGAAGCTTGGCCAACTTTCTCTTTATATTTTGTATTTCTGAAGATAGAATAGTTTATTGGAATAGTTGACAATGTGATTACCATTGGTATATGATCAAAGGAGGTTGCTGGTCCTTTCGTAATGGCAATACTGAGGTGAATTTCGTTATTTCCTATTAATATATCTGGCTTTCCTTTTGTGTTAATGGTACGGAAGTATCAAAATCAGGTCCTAAGTAAATCTATCTTTATTTATCAATCTATTTCTTGACCTGTGTAATTAAATTACCTTTTATCCAAATAGTTTGGTGTCTGGGAATTTAGATCCGCAATGAGATAGGTTAGTTCTCTCCTGCTCATTAACTTCATGACTTCCGGAAGTGGTAAATAATGTCTCCTTGGCGGCTGTAACCTGTCACGATCACTATCGGTCCTTTTGTTAGTTTGAATCTGGACTGCTAAAATGTGTTCTTGGAAATAATCTAATATTTTATGTCTAATGTTATTTTTGTTTGCTATTGTTATTCCTCCAAAGGAAGTCTTGTATATATATCACATCCAAACATTTTTTTAGTTTAGTTTCATAGTGTTCATTGATTAATATTTTGCCACGGTCTCCTTCTATATATATATTGTATCATTCCAATTTGTGTTTTTCCAGTATTTCACGTTGAATTAAATATTTAACTTATTGCTAATTGAGTCAATTTGAATTACAATGGTGTCATAATTATTTTTATCATTTTTCCGTTTTCTGGTATTCCTGGCTACTGGCGTAGTGTGTTTTGACGCTGAAGTTGATAATCCCTCTGGATTTTGCAAAATGGGATAACTGGAGAAATCTGAGAAACTTAATAGAGAGGCTTTTATATCTAATTTAATTCATGCTTTGCAAATTTAACTTTATAGTGAAATTCAGCCAATAATTAAATGGAGTTTTCAATTTACAGGTGGCCACTGTTGGTGCTGTCGAACACTTAAGCTTCGAGCTGCTGGGTAAGAGCAAGGTGCCCTGGGTAAGAGTTGTCAGAGATGGGTGTGTGGGCACGAGGTCACACTACTCTCACAACCAGGATCCATACAGACTCTGTATGGATCCTGCTCACAACATACTGACAGTGGATCACGATTTCGGGGCATGTGCCATGACGGTGTGAACAGTATAATAGCCTGCAAACCCTCACTGGAGATATATTGTGCCCAATCATATACTCTTAAATTGTTAAAGATTTTACTTCTGCTAGCACTTGCTAACAAAGGTCATTTTTTTTAGTAGGTTAGTTGGTTCAAGAACCAGCATAATTCAATGCAATTGCCATAGTCTTTCATTGAACTTAAAATACGGATTCTCACAGTGAATCTATAGATTTCATAACTTAATATAAAAAAGAAATAGGTTGGGACAAATTCAACAATTATTACTGTATAGACTTTATGAATCAAAACTGTTTGGTTCTTTATATAGAAATAGAATAAAATCCCTGGCTCATTTTGAAATGCTACGCTCAAATAGTTGAAAACTCAAAAAAATATGTATACATATTTGTAGAATTACATAGCTTAAAATCTTATAGACAACCTAAAAAAAACCTAAGATCACAATCATACTTTAAAAACCGAAGACTTTCATCCCTTAAAATCCTAAATACTCTTATTCCTTTAAACACTACACTGCAGCGACGTATCCGGTTCTTACCGCCGCGGTAAAACTGTAAGCGTTAGACTGAAGAATTAAAGTCTGTACTCAGTTCATGACTATTCTCCCATATGAACTTCAAACAACCGTTTAAACTCTATATCTACTGTGACAATAGGTTTGGGCAGTTATAACAAAACCGTTTGTTCTTTATTTGTTCCACGGAATATTCATAATGTTATCTCAAAGTCTGGAATATATTCACATAAGAGCTATAATCTCTATTTTGGATTGTTTATTTACATATCCATTTGAATATTGTAATTATTTATTTATTGCGTTGACAAATTTGGTATTCATCCATCTATCAGTTCATTTTTTTTTTTGCATTTTTCAACTTTATTTTTTGCATAGATCTGACGACATGCAGGCATATAGATATGGCTTGTGATAAAGGAATATCAGATCTATAATAAGCAGAAAAGTCATATGCTCTACACAATGTCCAACTCTCATTTGTATTTCAATGTGTCATCTCTTATTTTCATTTATTTTTTGTTCAGGCAACTTGAAGTAAAAATCCATATTCATTTGTGTAACATATATATTATATCTTTCTACAACATACATAATTAATCGGTATATATCTAGCGAGGATAATTTTACATATAATATCAAATAAATAGTAAATGAAGTAATTACGATAATGATTTATGAAAATAACAATTAAATCAGAACACCAGCCGGCGTCTGGTCGGCCTTCGAAGAGACGGTTTTTCTGCCGGTGCCGTTTCTTCCTCCTGTTCCTCCTCCTTCGGCGGGGAGAAGGTTGGCGACGGAGGCGGAGGCAGAGCAGCCAGGAAGTCGACAAGGCTGAAGGCTCCTCGTCCCTTGTCAGTCCCAAGATGGTCGAGTCTCCCTCTTTTCTGCCGAAGACTCTCTGCTTCCTCTTCGGCCAAAGTCTGCCTCGGCCTCTTCGCCCTTCGCCTGACGTCCTCCCTCCAGTCGGAGACGCCGCCGACGGTTTGCGCGGGAGCTTTCACTCCTCCAACTGCTGCTGCTGGAAAATAACAACACCAACTATTAGGCGATGAAGGGAAAAGTAAACTGATAAAAAAAAATAGGCAGATGAAACATATCTCGACTATGTTAGGCCTAAGAAAATGTTACTCCCTCCAAGATTGTTTGCAATAATATGGAGCACTTTGTTTCAATAAAGGTATCAGTAACCACTAAGAAACAAGAGGTCTATATAGTAGAATTAAATAATTCACTTAATGAATAAATTGCAATAAATTGCTAAGACCACCATGCACTGTAATATTTCTTACTATAGTACTAAGTCTTAAAAGAATCCGAAATTTACCTTGTTGTACGCACTCCATATTGCCAAGTCAACTCTGAGAGTAATCCTGTAAGGAAAAGAACGGGAGACCGATAGGTGATACCAAGCGAGCACAGTGTCAGACTGCATAATTTGTTGTGTTGTTGAAGATTAAGCTGGCTTTATGCCAGCACGGGCTCTTGCTCACAGAGCAGCCCGTAGGTGGGGAATTTCATCGGCCATCAAGGTTTTATACCAACAGTCAGCCCCTGAGGGCCATGTTTTCTCTTCCTTTGGATGTCGTTTTCTTAATGGAAGCTCAATCCCAAAAGGTCTACTCTGTGAATCTGATCCCCTAATAAGGCGTAGACCTCCCAGGTGTTATATTTGACGTGATAATCCTTTCGCAAAATCTAGGACGCTGACCGTGGCTTCTCCCTCTGAGCCTTAATTGCTCTGTGGACGGAATTATTCTTGGAGGATTATCGTCTCCCTAGCGCACTTTTTTTTTTTATCTTTTATCAGAGAAAATATACAATATTTTACAATTTCAACGTACTTGGTCAAAATGAAGCATGGATTGTGGATACACTTTTCCTTTACCTTTTTTAATCCACTTTGGTATTTCCTGGCTTTGTTTCTCTTCTCAGCAACGGAGTTTAGAGCTAATTTATCTTTTAGAAACGTTATCAGTCTTTATCCTTTAATTGTAAATTCATAATTTTGGACTGTGGTTTTTACATAACACATCTCTTGCAATAATTATTAGGCTTGTTTGTCTTACTTTAATAAGTAGAGTTTTTTGTTTCCGTTTTCGTTTTTTCTTGGATCTTAACGCATGGAACTATAAACATGGAATGGACGTGTGCGTATAAATGTATTAGAGCTGATTGTCACTACGCGGCGTCACAGGAAAGGGTGGAGATGACGCCTAATGAAGCTATTACAGCATCGTCTTGCAGACGACTTTTTCAACTCTTGTCGTCCTCAATTTTCCACCGATTTTAATAAATATCGGCTCATTGGGAAGCTCTTCAAAATCCCTTATAAATGCCTCTAATTAAGCATGTAGGAAATGTGGAATTATTAATGTGACGCTCATAGAATAAGGCTGAGTGATGTAATTGTTCTTTTCATTACAATTACAAAATGTATAACATACTTTAAAATGTGTTTCACCGTTGACGTCACATGGAATGACTTATTTTTCAGTGGATCAGTCATGTTTAATGAAATTGTTGTATTAGATTAACATGCTTCAAAAAAAGGTTATGTGACCAATATTTGTTTAAAAACATATCTTTAGATGAATGTTTATAAAGATTACCTGAATTCAATTAATCCTCACTCATGGATTAGGTTTTTAACTTTTCATTTTTAAGCCCTCAACATAATCGTAATTTACAGCCTCATATATTTTATGGTAATTATGAAACACTCTTTCGTCCTCAAGGATTTTATTTAAGAATACATTTGAAGTTCGTTTATATAAACGTAATATTATAGACTTAGTATATTTTAGAGTAACTAGTGAAACTTGCTGTCAATTATTGTTTTATATTGATCTCCACATAAATAGAGAGAGAGAAAGAGGAATTCCTTGATTAGTTTTATATAGGCTGGCGTTTGCATATATCTGTAGTACTTCGCCCTCTCTCTCTCTCTCTCTCGGCTCTCTCTCTCCTCTCTCTCTCTCTCTCTCTCTCTCTCTCGTGTGCTGCCCTGTATATGCCAAAACTGTTTGTTACAACCGACTCAGTGGGCCTATACCAACATGTTCTTTTTTGTACATGTGCACACAAAATAACTTGCGTGTTATGTAATTGATAACCTATGTCATCTGGAGATTCTTTCAGTCATATATATGATGGATAAGAATCAAATAGATCTATATCAATCATTTAAGTGACTCGACAACGAAACAAGATATTGAACTACAATAATAAATCAAATTGGAAAAACAATTCGAAGAAATATACAGTTTACACTGCAAGTTGAAGAATTATTGCAAACTATAATTATATATTTACATGCTCGTAACCTTATAGACACATTTTATGGGAATTATGAAGAATTCCTTCGTCCTCAGTTTTATTTAGATATTGTCATATTACCATAATCTTATAGATTTCCATTACAGTTGTTAGAGAAACTTCCTTTGTCAGTTTTATTCAACATTATTGTAATTATATATATTTATATTATGCTGAGTTAGGCCTACATTACACCAGAAAGAAGGGAAGTCGAGGAAATCTCCAACGCGTCGGGAACCCAGCATCCCAGCTCCTAAAAAAAAATTATAGTACTAGGTATCTTTCTTACTCCCCAATTACTCCAGACTATCACTACAACAGACTACCGGCTCTCGTTCACTCCCTTTTTACTCCAACCTGCTGCCCTGAAGGAGACAAAGTCTGTAGGAGGGAGGACTGCAACGGGTCAGGAGGCGTCTTTTTCAATAAAATATGGAGTTTCTGTCAAGGTTGTATTGTTTCGAAGCTCTGAGCAATTTTGTTGTGGATGGATGCTGCTGACCGTTGGAGGAAAGGTTTAAAACGAATAGAACAGAACAAAAATGCTACAACATACAGTTTATAATTAGGGGAAAAGTAAACAAGATTAAATAGGAGAGAGAAAAATTTACTGTGCCTGTAACCTCCAGTAGGTCTAGTTCCTCCCACGGAGCAATTCAAATTTGTACGGAGGAGCAGTTGCCAGACTCCCAGGTTTTAAGGAAGAAATTATCATACGGTTAGGATACCTGTTATAAATGTAGCTCTGCCCCCTTTCCTCGGAATTTATGTTGTGCATTAATTGATTGATTGTGGGTTACCTGGCGTGACAAGTACTAGGGTCACTGACGCCGAATAATGTGCATTAAGAATAGGACTCCTAAAGGCAGACTGATCTGAGGGTGAATGTATCGCTAACCGCCCCTAAAGAACATCAAAAAAAAAAAAAAAAAAAAAAAAAAAAAAAAAAAATTGAAATATACCTCATATAACAGATAATTGTTTTTAAGGAACACATATTGAATGATCTTTTCCATACGTGTGTATTGTATGCTGCCAGTCATTGCCGATTGGTAACTTGGAGTAACTTAGAAAAAGAATATTGTCACAAATTAGACTATATTGACATACTATATCCGGCAACATACCATGATTTATTGTAAATAAAATAGTCACTATATCTTTAATGTGCTTTGAGACAGACATTACTAGATTTTATTAATAAAGTTCTGATACTCCATCATGAAAAGGTAGTATTTTTTTTTTTTATTTTTATAAGAAAAATATTTCACTTCCCATTTACCTAATAAGTAAGATAACACCAAAATATTACAAAAATAATTACTGCAATATATAAAAATTACAAAAAGGAAAAAATAAAATCAAAACCAATGTTCTTTTTACTGAAAAGTAGTATTCGATGATTTCAGTCTTATAATAACACAAAGTGACGACAATTAGTGTACATTGAATGTTGAGTTTAGTCTGTCGTGTCATAATCACATGTCCAGAAACTGCAGTTGTAACAGTGAATGAGTAAGTAGTTTAAGTTCGTAACAACATCTGTCGGTGGTCAGTCTTAAATGGGTCGTTAGTGTGTATCGGGCATCGGGTTCTTGAGGCGACTTCGAAGTTAAGCTGAGGGGTCGGGGTCATTACCCTGTGAGTTTCCAAGGAAATCTACCTCCTGGAGAGGTCCATGCTGAGTGGACCGTGGGAACATTGGTATTAACTGTGTGGTCCTGACTCCTGTAGTGTCCCCTGGAGGTATTTGCTTTACCTTTTGACCTGAGAGGACCCGGAAAGGTCCCGGTACCAATTTTCGACTGTGACCGTTTAGTGTATTTTGTCCAGTAAGTTTTTTAGGTAATTTATACTGTATTTTTGATAATGGTAGTATTTTTTAAATTAAAAAGTGAATGTTGTATTCGGTGTAGTTACTTTAATACTAATTCTGTTCACGATACAAATATGGTGTTTAGTACACGGTAATGAGTTAGGTTTTGGTAAATGTTGGGCTTTGTCAAATTAATTCAGGCTTTGCCAATTTATTTATTTATTGATTTTTATCTGATAGGTAAGATGGGTGAAAAGAGAGAGGGCAGTTAGTTAGCTAATCATGGTAAGGAATAGTGTAGAAAGTTAAATATTAATAAGTGTAATATAAAGTGTGGTTTATCCACAATTTTGTTTGGGTAAGGGCACAATTTTTCTAACTATGGCCTTAATATTAACCTATTACAATAATTATCTTATTTTATATTAACATGTTGAATTGTACAGATTTTAACGTTAATGTTAACACAATTATTTGCAATATATTTACGTAGTAAGTTCTACATATTACTTTTTCCACAAGACATTCCTTGAAAGTATAATGGTTGAGGTTTATCGCGATGGATACATGAAGACATTCTTCTCTACCATCTGTGGTCTTAGTTGTTTGGGTAGTTTCTCTCTTCTGCCTCAGATTCTTCTGTCAATTCACTATTGCACTAAACTAGTTTACTCCATATACTGGTTGCCAGTATATATAATCTGATTAATTGCTTCTACTTTGTATTTGTTGTGTATTTGATCTATATTCAGATAATCATATTCTTGATTGTTTCTCATTGCAGACCTTTATATTTTTTTTAATGCACTTATAATTGGAGGTCGATGCTAAGCACTTGGGTATTGGATATTCCATTATTGGTCTGATTAGACTTTTGTAGAAATGGATTTTATTTGTTCATATTCCTAAAACTTTTTAGCTTGTATTCTGTGTTCTTGCTGTTCTCAGGCTTTCTGCGACATGTGTTTTTTTTTATATTCCTCTTTGTCCAAATTGCATTACTATAGTAGCTATTCCTCACGCTTTTAGTCAAATTTAGTGGTTGTTGGTCTAACATTATTTGTGCAGGTTTGTATGCAGATAGTGATACCAGTTCGAATTTGGATTTATTTGTCTCTGATTTCCACTTTTTTCAATTTATTTATTCTTTCAATTGAACCCATTGTTGTTTGTGCTTGCTTGTCTACTTGTCTTTTCAAAGTTGGGTCCCTTCTTCGTGTACGTTTTTCTGGGTGTTTAACTACTTGAGTTATATCATCTGCGAAGCAGACATCAGTACAGTACAGTAATTTCAACTATTAGATTCCCGCTGATTGGAAACACGCACTAAGGCAAGAAATATATGGAAAACGTCATAGAACTACAGACACTTTGATTAGAAAACTGGATAGAAAATTAAACAACCTTATCGACAACAGAGATTGGACCATTAATGCTAGAAGTGATTGTGTGGTGAATTTATCAAGCAAACAAATAAGTGATAATGCAGTGCTTGCATTAGGCTTTGGGTTGTCTTTCTTCATTTGTAACAAACCCTCGGCTTTATCAATAGCGACATCTCTATATAAGTTTGAAAAATACTGTGACCTACCACAAAATCATTTATACATTATCAAAGGCATGACATATAGTCTACGTATTTCTTTCATGAAAATAACTTCCCAGCTCGCTACAGAAAAAGTTTAAAAGATTGAAGAAGGATAATAGCTTACACATTATTAAGGCTGATAAATAGTTTAGTAGTTCTGGACAAAACTGACTACATATCACGTATGCATACTTTATTAGCAGATGAAAAATCTTACAAAAAACTCACAAAAAATCCATTCGACCAAGTTATAAAAAACTTTAATATCAATATGAAACAAATTCTTAAAGATAAAAAAGAACTCTTGTAAGTTAACTGTAAAGTGTCCCTCATTACCTTATTTATATGGCCTAGTTAAAACTCATAAGGAAAACTAAACTATGCGCCCAATTATTAGTACTGTACGATCAATTGCTTATAAACTATCTAAATATATTACTAAATTGTTATCCCCGCTACTTGGAACTGTATCTAATTCACACATCCGGAATTCTCTTGATCTTGTGGAAAAATTAAATAACAAAATTAAATAACATTGTACTAAACCCTAGTGATATCTTTGTCAGTTTTGTTTTTGATGTATGTTTTCTTTGTTTACAAAAGTCCTTATTGACTCTGTGCTAGAATATTTAAGTTAATGAACTTGTATTGCATGAATTACCTATCTCCGTTAGTCATATAATTTCATTGATTAAGTTGTGTATTTGTGATTGCAGATTTATCTTTAATGGAGAATATTACCAACAAATATTTGGTGTGGCCATGGGTAACCCTTTTATCACTTCTCCTTTCAAACTTATATATCGAATTTTTGGAAAAACGGCACGTTCCGAATATCACACTTGTTCGCTTAAAATGGTACAGATATGTAGATAACATCTTGGTAGTCTTACCCGTTGGTATCGATGTACATGATTTATTGTCTAAATTGAATAATTTAGTTCCATCCATAAAATTCACTGTTGAAATTGAAAATAACAATGTCATCCCTTTCGTAGATGTATTAATACATAGAGAATCCTTTCGATGTAAATTCAGTATTTATATAAACCCACAAATATTAACATGTGTACATTTTTATTCTGGCCACCATCTTAATATTAAAATTTCAATTTTTTTCTTATGTTCTTATGTGCTTTGCGTATCACAAGTCCACAATATCTTGACCAAGGAATAGAATACAGAAAAAGATAGGAAACGATCTCTGCTACCCACCTAATATAATTTATGTTATCAAAAAGCTCACAAAGTTTTATAGTGTTGCTGATTATGAAAGAGAAACCCCTAAAATATACTTAGTTTGCCTTACTTTCTTGGATTTGAAACCATAAAATCAATATTTAAATCGTTTAATGTTCATATAGTGTTCTCTTATAACCATACCATTAAAGATATGCTAATTAAGAATAGTCCCATCAACAAAATAACATCATTTTTACAAAAAAAACTTCCTTGTAAGAATTGCTCTTTTTACGTCGGTCAGTCAAGTGAAAATTTGTGTACGTATTAAGCAGCATATGTATTCAGTTTAGATCAGAGCCTAGACTTCAAATGCACTGTTTATCCATCTGAGCGAAAAAATCTCTGAATAAATTGGGGCGATACCTCTGTGATTGCTAGGTCTAATGATTGTTTCAAGAAATTTACTGGAATCAGCAATTATACAAATCACCAATAAAAATAACCTAAATCTTAGTCTGGGATTGTACCATTTGGACCCATATATTTGTAAGATGTTTATGAAGGACCTTAAAATAAATGAACTACTAATTAATTAGTCCCAAATGTATATGGTTATTATCTCTTTCTCTCTCTCTCTCTCTCTCTCTCTCTCTACTCTCTCTCACACACTTTTGCTCGCTATATTTACATCCTATTTCGTCGTTTCACTCGATTTTTTGGAACATTTTTGTAAATTTCATGTTACCAAGTCGTATATGCCTCCTTGTTTTTCAAAATTTATTGTTTTCTGGATGAATCATCTGTTGACCACGTGTGTGCTCCTCAAGGTGGTGGCTGCCTAAAAATCGCTAATCTTTGCCCTATGGGCGTTTTCTCGTATCTGTAAAGTGAAATGGGTCTTGTGCTAATCTTGTAATGTCAGTTTGGATATTAAGCCTACTTTTGCTATGTTGTACCTAAGTAAAGGGTCGTGTTAGACCGAAAGTTTTTGGCGCTCTCGCCTTTCATTTTCTTCCGTAGCAAAACCTTTATTTATATATATGAATAATGTTGGACTGAGTACAGATCCTTGTGACTCCTCTTAGTAACGGGAATCTGACTTCGTTGCTGCTGTTCGATCTTTGATGAAAGTTGCATAGTATTTTCTCAAATGCCTAGTAGGTTAAGATGTAATATTTGTATTGAATTCCTTGTATACTTACGTTCTGTCAAATGCCGTGGCTATATATCTCTACATAATAGGTTGCATTGGTGCTCTCTTCTTGTGATGATAGTGCAATTCTCTCATATTGTTGCTATTGCAATCTTGGTTCCTCTTCCTTTTCTAAATTCATATTTGTTTATATTGTGAAGTTGATTACCTTCTAGGAACAACCTCAATCTGTTTTTAATTATTTTTTGAAATATTTTACCAAATATTTTTAGTAATGATATTGGTATATAATTCTCGACCAGACAAGTATGTTTTCCTGTTTTGGGCCTTTAAATCATTATTGCATTCTTGAATATAATTGGAAAATGTTCCATTGTGAGACCCCAATTGTATCTCTTAAGTTTTCAAATGCAATGTCTGGTAAATTTTGAATTATGCCTTGTTAATTCCACTTCCTCGTAGTGCCTAGTTTAACATTTTAAAATTATTAATTAATTTTATAGTAACTCTTATTCTCCTTGTTAGTGGGCAGTCTTTCTTAAATAGTATTTTCTATGTTGGCTGTGGAAATTTTGTTTATCCTCTTGCGTTATCTGGATATTTCCCACCAGTAGGCCTTGTGCAGTACTTCTTTCTCTTGGTCATCATACATTTTCTCATTCCTGTGCTTTATGTATGGTAATGTATTAGTTTTGCTTCCCATCAGTCTTGAAACTGAGTAATTGGGTTATTGTACTGTATTTGTGTATGTTTTATTATTGGTCTTCCCAATTTTGATGATATATTCTTGGAGTTTTCTTGTACTAACTGTTCTTATTCCGATACATATATTTTATTTAACGTGTTGTTCCGACCTGGTATAAGTACTGTATTTTGGATGTTGTTGTAGTTCCATTGTATTAATTTTAATTTAACCACCTACTAATTAGGATGTGTATTTATTTACGTATTGGTATATGATTTATTATAGCTTCCGTGTCTATATTTTTTTGTACCATTAAAGTTCTTTGTCTACTATTTCTTTTATTATATTTTAGTTTAATTTATTCTTGTTTGTCCTACTCATTTTCCTTTCTATTTAATTTTTGAAGCTTTCCCAACTTGCTCAATTTTATATTTTTGTATTTCTAAGGATGGAATCATTTATTGGATTAGTTAAATAATGTGATTACCATTGGTATATGATCAAGGAGGTTGCTGGTCCTTTCGTAATGGCAATACTGAGGTGAATTTCGTTATTTCCTAATATTATATCTGGCTTTCCTTTTCTGTTATTGGTACGGAAGTATCGAAATCAGGTCCTAAGTGAATAAATCTTTTATTTGTCAATCTATTTCTTGACCTTTTATTCAAATAGATGGTGTCTGGCTTTTAGATCCGCAATGAGATAGGTTGGTTCTCTCCTGCTCATTAACTCATGACCTCCGGAAGTGTAAATAATGTCTCCTTGGGGGCTGTTAACCTGTCTTGATCACTATCGGTCCTTTGTTAGTTTGAATCTGGAATGCTAAAATGTCTTCTTGGAAATCTATTTTGTCTATTATTCTTTTTGATTGCTATTGCTATTCCTGCAAATGGTTCATCAGCGAAGTCTTGCATATATGTATTACACCAAAGCATAGTTTAGTTTCATATCTTGTTCATTGATTAATATTACGCCAGGGTCTTCTTCTATATATTTATTGTATCAAATTTGTCTTCCAGTATTTCACGTTGATGAATTATTTTAATCCTCTAATAATCTATTTGAATTAAAATGGTGTAATAATTATTTTTACCTTTTTTTTCCGTTTTCTGGTATTCCTGGCTACTGGCGTAGTGTGTTTTGACGCTGAAGTTGATAATCCCTCTGGATTCTGCAAAATGGGAGAACTGGAGAAATCTGAGAAGCTTAGTAGTGAGGCTTGCGTTTTTTATTTAATTCAGGCTTTGCAAATTTAACTTTATATTGAAATTCAACAAATAATTAAATTAAATATTCAATTTACAGGTGGCCACTGTTGGTGCTGTCGAACACTACGCTTCGAGCTGCTGGTGACGGTGTTCGGTTCATTACTGTCACGATGAACTGTAAACGTTAGATTGAAGAACTGAAGTCTGTTATCAGGGTTTATGATTTCTCCTCCATATGAACTTTAAACAATCGTTTAAACACTATAATATTACTGTGACAATAGGTGGCAGTTATAACAACAGTTTGTTATTTATTTGTTCTTCGGAATATTCATAATGTTATTCACAAGGTCAGGAAAATATTCACATAAGAGCTGTAATCTCTTATTTTGGATTGTCTACTTAATAGACCCATTTGATTATTGTAATTTGTTTATTACGTTGACAAATTAGTTATCATCCACCTATCAATTCAAGGTTTTTATATTTTTTCAATTTAATCCAATTTTTGCATAGATCTGACGACATGCAGGCATATAGATAAGGCCAGTGATAAAGTAATATCAGATTTATAAAGGCAGAATGGTCATGTGCTCTACACAATGTCCAACTCTCACTTATATTTCAATGTCTCAATTCTCATTTTCACTTATTTTTTGGTCAGGAAACTTTAGTAAAAATCCACATTCATTTGTTTAAATTTATATATATATATGTATATGTATATGTATATGTATATGTATATGTATATGTATAACATACAATAAATAGATCGTATTAAGTACAAATAATAAAACAGAGCAGGTTTTGATCGCTTTAATTAGAGAGTTATTTTTACATCTAATATCATATAGTAAATCAAATAATGACGACAATTCCTTCCTATTCATATACGCGCCTGGTCTACAATTAATTTTTGAAATTCACAATTAAATCAGAACGCCAGTCGGAGTCTGGTCGGCCTACGAAGTGGACTGTTTTTCTGTTGGTGCTGTTTCTTCCTCTTGCTGCTCCTCCGGTGGGGAGAAGGTTGGCGACGGAGGCGGAGGCAGAGCAGCCAGGAAGTCCACAAGGCTGAACGCTCCTTGTCCCTTGTCAGCCCCAAGATGCTCGAGTCTCCCTCTTTTCTGCCGAAGTCTCTCGGCTTCCTCTTCGGCCAAAGTTTGTCTCTGCCTCTTTGCCCTTCGTCACACGTCCTCCCTCCAGTCGAAGACGCCGCCGACGGTTTGCGCGTGGGAGCTTTCGGTAGGCAGGTCATGACAACGTCCTCCACCACCATCATCCTCCACAACTGCTGCTGCTGAAAATAACAACACCAACTATCAGACGATGAAGGGAAAAGTAAACAATAAATAGATAAATGAAACAAATCTCGTGACTATGTTTAGGCCTATGAAATTTGTTACTCCCTCAAAGATTGTTTGCAATGATATGGAGCACTTTGTTTCAATGAATGTATCAGTAACCATTAAGAAAGAAGAGGTTCTATATTTATTAAAATTAAATAATTCACTTATGAATAAATTGCAATGAATTGCTAAGACCCACATGCACTGTAATATTTCTTACTATAGTACTAGTCTTAAAACCGAAATAAAAAAAAATCCGAAATTTACCTCGTTGTACGCACTCCATAATATATTACCTAAGTCGAACTCGGAGAGTAATCCTGCAGAAGGAGACGGGAGACCCGTATAAGGTGACACCAAGTGGAGCAGAGGTCAGACTTCATAAGAATTTCATCGGCCATCGAGGTTTTATACCAAAACACTCAGCCCCTTGAGGACACTTTCTCTTCCTTTTGGATGTCCTTTTCTTAATGGAAGCTCAATTCCAAAGGTCATTACTCTCAGTGAATTCTGAATGCCCTAAAAAGGCGTAGACCCAACGTGATAATCCTTTCGCAAATCTACGTAGCTGACCAGGCTTCTCCCCCTAAACCTTAATTGCTCTGTGGACGGAATTGTTTCTTGAGGTTATTGTCTCCCTAGCGCACTTGGTCCAAAATGAAACGGCAACGGAGTTTTAGAGCTAATTTATCTTTTAGAAACGTTATCGTCATCAATGAAGATATTTGAGTATAAACTAAACAAAATTTAAATGTTAACTATCACTCTTCATCCTTTAAGTGTAAATTCACATAGCTTTCAATAATTATTAGGCTCTTTGTCCTTCTTAATAGTAGAGTATTTTCTTTTTCGTTTTTTCTTGGATCTTAACGCATGGAACTATAACATGGAATGACATGCGTGTATGTATTAACGCTGATTGTCACTGCGCGGCGCTATAGGAAAGGGTGGAGATGACGCTGAATGAAGCTATTATAACATAGTCTTGCAGACGACGTTATCTTTAAGCATCTTCATGATGTACTACCTGTGAAAAAACTTCAATTTTTAAACTATCCAGCAGTTCCTTATGTGAAATATGTAATATAGAGGAAAGTGCTATTCACCTTTTTTATTTTTTGTAAAAGAACTGAACCAGTTTTCAAATGTGAGAAGTGTACTTAAAAATATTTGTAATTTTGCGCCGGAGAACAATATGAAATTTTTAGATTTTGACTTCAATACCAAAGATAATTGTAGGAGGGATGTGTGTATATTTGTATTGTATTCTTATATATATACGATATGGTGTACTAGAATGATTTGAATGTGGTTGCAAATGATATCATAATGTTACTTATTAATAATTTTCAATAATTACAGGCGAGATTTATATTAATACATGACAATATAATAAAGAATAATTACGGTTCCTTTTTAGAAAAATTAGTTTTTTTTAAAGATAGGAACATTATTTTAATTATTATATTTTTTTCTGTAAAAATTAAAAATTAATAGTTTATAAAAGTTACTAATTGTAAATAATTTTCATTTGGTTTATGTACAACTTTCACTATGTAAATGTACTCCTATGTATTTCAAGGTTGTAAGTCTTTAATAATAAAAAAAAAGTACTCTGTCGTCCTAAATTTTCCACAGATTTTAATAATAAAAGGCTCATTGGAAAGCTCTTGAAAATCCCTTTTAAATGCATATAATTAAGCGTGTAGGAAATACGATGCTGCCGCGTTTTTAAGTAAAGATATCTAGATATTGATTTTACCTGGGTTAGATTTTTTACTCTACTGTTTCTCAAGTTTTTTAATATAAACTTTTATAAATATTATCAGTTAAAAGCTCTTGAAAAGCACTTTCCAATGAACCCAATGAAGCACGTATGTCTCATACAATAGAAAATAATCATGCAATGTAGCCATGTGCTGAGACAGTGATTTCATGTCTTTGCCATGGGTTGTGTAATAAATTTTACCACTAAAGCCTATTGAACTCCTTATATTTATTATCCTTCTAAGTATCACAGTCTTTAAACTCTAATTTGCATTTATGCGCTACCTAGGTCTTATCACCTTGGTATCCAGTCTGTGTCCCATGACACAATGGACTTAAATTGTAATTGTGTTGCCTTATATCAGTCATTATTACAAAAAGAAACTCCTGTTGATATAATTTACTTTTACACATCACTCATTAATGTTAGTCTTCTCTAATGATGATTACTTTAAGTAATTTTAAATGTCTTATCATGTAAACAAACGAAATTAACTAGATTTAATAATGTGCACTACTAAATTTACTTTATTATGATGCAACAAATGTCAGACAAGATATTGTCATGGAAAGTTAACAGATTACGCTCCAATTTGGCGATGTGGGCATGAATTGTGATACAGGCCGACTTTCCACTAAATTACAGAATTTGCAGACAATTTTATGCTAAATGTACAAAAGCTGAACTCTAAACACTGGTATTCTGCCCCTTGAAGAGGACAAGTTTATTGCATTTTCTGGCGAATGCTTCTACCCTGCAATGCCTGACTGTGGAGTATGGCTACGCGGTGGTAGCGTCAATCAAAGTAAATGCACAGAATCAGGCGAATCACATCAAAGTAGTGATTTATCTACACCAAGGGATGTCTGATTCACTGGCGCCATAACAAAGCTCTCTCACCCTTTCCATGTTTATTATTCCATGATCTTACGTACTGTTGAGGTTGTTTCACGACTGCACATTTGTCTCTCTCTCTCTCTCTCTCTCTCTCTCTCTCTCTCTCTCTCTCTCTCTCTCTCTCTCAGATTTCTTTCATTTTCAAAGCTCCATCTTGAGTTACTTCTTTGGAGAAATGTTTATAGTTATAGACATTTTAGTTTAAAACCTCCTTTGTTTGAGAGCTGTTGCTGATGCTACTGTTTGTGTTGAGACCCAAAGCAGTAAGTTATATGACAGTTTCTTGCTCATCATGCGCTTTCTTTATATTTCATATCATATTCTATTCCTGATAATATCATGAAACTACCATTAATTATAATGAGATGTGTTTCTTAAATTAAAAAACTTAAAGTTATTTGTTTATCTATTTAAGAATCGAGAGTCGATATTCTTATTTACGCAATGAGTTAATAAACTTAACAGGTATCCTATCCGCACGATAATTCATTCTAATGAACCTAGGAGGGACCATAGCTGCTCCTCTAAGGCCTTTCATTCCCTTCATTCCAAACCGGTATCAAGTTCTAGCATGTCATTCCAAAATGAAATGAGCTCTCCGCGTCAGTTGATCTCCGCATATCTGCCAAATTTTTAACATCAACAGAGAAGTAAAACAATTTTTTCCATTACAGACATCAAATACTATCTTTTTTGTTAAGTAGAATTCTAAATCAATTTCATAGGTATTCTAAATCAATTTCATAGGTTCACGACTGAAAAAGTTTTAGCTTTTAAGTTTTATTTATTATTTATTTATCTATTTGTTTATTTTCAATAAAAAAAAAACATCAGATTTTGTATCAACATGGCATCTAATTCAATCAGTCCTCGTGCGTTTTAAGTCATTGGTAAGCATCTAAAAACTGTCTCCAAGGGTCACTTCCGGTGGTCACGGTATATTTTGGAGGCATTTCCCCTTTCTACAGATATCTTGGTTTCTTAATATCATAAGTATAGAATAGATTGGTAAGCAAGGAAATACGAAATAAGCATAACATAGAGTAAGTTGGACGAGTGAGAAAATAAATAATCGTACACAAGCAGATTCTCTCTCCTCTCTCTCTCTCTCTCTCTCGTCTCTCTCTCTCTCTCTGACAAGATAATTGATTGGAATCTTAAGAAGTACGATACTCATCGTATAGATAATAGGTCAAAATATATATGCGACAAAGAATTGTTTTTTTTTTTTTTTTCAAATTCGTAACTCGTAAAAAATCAAACAAGAAATATATCTCCTAATTTTGTTGCATTCATCAACTACCTTCAAGTATCTAATTTTGTTTTAATAATAATGATAAACGTGCATTTACAAGTACTGACAAAATAGTTAAAATAAGAAAATAGCGGTAAGATTTAGAGAGAGAGAGAGAGGGAGCGAGAGAGAGCGGAATAAGGGGGTTAAAATTCCTGGAAATGAAAAACGACCCCTATAATCTTATAAATATGACTTCAGGTTTGTCTCAAACACATTCAATGAACGGTCTGTCACACGTATAAAGTTGGTCCTTTTTGCAAAATTTGCATCAGTGCAGATATTTAAACCGCCACCGCCTTCGTGGTGGTGGTGAAACTAAAATGCTCTCCGGAATACGAGGATTTTGAGGGCAGCTTAATGAACAAGAGCCCGTGCTAGGCATAGCGCCGGGTTAATCATAAACACCGACAACAAGGAACCTCAATGAACAAACGTCAGCTGACCTTCGATTCTCTGCTGAATAAAGGACTGTGTCTGTTGTTGTTGCTTGAGATTAAGCTGGCCCTATGCCATTACGGGCTCTTGCTCACAGAGCAGCCTGTAAGTCATGAATATTTTTACAGATGGGAAGGTGAATTAAAGGGTTTGTGGTGAACCTTTACTATGGTATCAATGGAATATGTAGGCGAAATATCATTTGCAAAAGTGAAAGGAAAGGTGAACGGGCGAGGTTACAAGTAGACCCTTTAAATCCTAAGGTTGTACCCATCGTGGAGAGAAAGATCGATAGTTGTGAGTCTGGCGAGTCAGAGATAGCCAGTAAGGAAGTCGAAAAGTTATCGTCGTAGAAAAACGGGGAAAACAAAAAATTCATAACTCTATTGAGTTCTAGTACAGTATTTCATTACTCGAATATAGAAAAAAAAAAGCACCCGATCGTTAGTGGTAGAGATCGATGATAGAAAAACGAAAAATTAGAAACAGCAAAACAAAATTAGCAACAGCTTAAGCGGTAGTTGAGTGACAGTTGAAGACAAGTTGGTCGTTAGACGTGAGGCGGCCGAAAACGGAGGGGAAAGGAAGGTTGGAAGGTTGGTAAGTAGAAGAAAAAGTAATTAATTGCCAACTACTATGGGTTTCACAGAGAGTGCAAGCACGTTTTTTGGCAATAATTGGTCTAACGAAAACTCGTATTATTACGAGATTTTGCTATAGTGCATTACACCCAGTGCCGTAATTTATAAGAGTATCACGAATCACTAATTGTAAAGAATACAGACGCTTTGTCCCTGTACCATGGGGCAAAAAAACTCGATTAGCCAGAAATGGATATGAACACAACAGTTTAAAAAGCTCCGCCTACCCTCTCTTTCCCCATACCCCACCCCCCCTCCTCCTTTCTTCCCTCGCCTGCCCTCCCCCTCCCTTCTCTCTCTCTCTCTCTCTCTCTCTCTCTCTCTCTCTCTCTCTCTGAAAATTGTTTCAGTTTAAATGATTTTGTATGATTTTTTTTGTTTTTTTTTATCAGTTTATCTCTCTAATAATTTACACTGTTGTTTATTTCTAATGATCCACTCGGTTGTTATCTGTCAGTTGACTGATTTGCTTTGATCCACTCATACAATAAACATTCATGGCTTAAATATGTGTATCGGTATATTCAAGGCTTTAAACTTTAATGAATGTCCTGTAGAAGGCTCATTGTTTATTTGAAACACAAGTAACTTATAACCAGTTACCAATTCAAAGTTCCAAACCAATCTGAAGGCAATTGGCGGCTTCCTCTTTACAAAAAAGTGGGAAACGCAGTTCTGCAGCCACGCCGACAGTTTTGTTCCGAGGTAGCCATTTCTTCTTCACCTTCGTAATACAAGTACTATATTGCTGATACCCTGAGTCCAAAAGGATTACTAAGCATGTAACCAACCACAAATATAACAGTTGCTTTACCATAAATCATAGTGTCTATTGTTTTACTACTCCACCATACATTCAGATATCTCTTCTCTAATAACCATTTACAGCAGGTACTACTACCCTCTCCCCCCCCCACACACACAGATATATCCCCAATGCAAACTATTATTACATAGATAGAACAAAAATCGTACAAAGTATGTTTAAACTGAAGTAACTTTTTGAGAGAGAGAGAGAGAGAGATGAGCGGATCATGCATAAATAAATCAGTCAACTGGTAGCTAACAACCGACTGGGTCGTTAGATATATCCCCAATGCAAACTATTATTAAATAGATATAAAAAACTCGTACAAAGTATGTTTAAACTGAATTAACTTTTTTGAGACAGAGAGAGAGAGAGAGATGAGTGGATCAATGCATAAATAAATCAGTCAACTGGTAGCTACAACCGACTTGATCGTTAGATGTATACAACAATATGTATTAGATAGATAGATAGATAGATAGATAGATAGATAGATAGATAGGTAGGTAGATAGAGAGATAGATAGAAAAAGTCATACAAAATAAGTTTAAACTGAAGAAACTTTCAGAGAGAAGGAAATGTGAGGGAAGGAAGGAGGGGGGGAGTGGCGAGTTTTTTGCCTCTTTGTACAGGGACAAGCGTCTTTAGTCTTTACAAATAGTGATTCATAATACTCTTAATATAATTACGGCACTGGGGTAATACACTATAGCAAAATCTCGAACTGATACGAGTGCTCGTTACAGAGTTATTGCCAAAAAACTAACAGCGGTGGAGTTCTGTAGCAGTATCTCGGTGCGAGGAGATCATCCGGGAGACTCATCTTTACATCCTGGACTTCGTGAAGGATTGCAGCTAGCAGTTGTTCTTCATATCCAATGTTACAGTTAAGCGCTCTATATATAAGTGAATGGAAACTCATCGTAAGTTATTGAATTGAAGTCTCTCACGAGAATGACGTCGGTCTGAGTTTCGCCATCAGCACTCAGGTGTCGTTTATAAGTTTTAGTTTTAATTAATGTCCCTCGTGGGACTGTGACCTATTCTGTTTGAGTACCTGCTTCGACATGAAAAATAGGAGCTTCTGACGGAGTTTCGGTTTGCATGTCTTCTTCTTCAACGGGCGATTCTTTGGTGTGGGTTCCCATTTCCACAAGCAAAACAGGAAACTACTGGCGGTGGGGGGGGGGGGTGTGGGGAATGAACTTAGGGGTCGGGGAAATATGCATAGGGGCGGGGCAGGGGAAGATCGTTCAGGGGTCGTGGGAATAACATTAAGGGTCGGAGGGGTGATTTTAGGGGAGGTTGGGGAGCAGGAAGTTGGAGGCAAGAAAAGGATGAGGGGTTGGGGATGTAATGCCGGGGTTTGGGAGGTTGTGCAGGGGAAGGTTTGAGGAGCTTGCAGGCGGTGGGGGGATGCCCCTCATCCTCCAAATCTTTTCCTGTCTGACGGGCATCCATTAAACCATCTTTGCAGGTGGGTCCAACAGGAGGCAAGAGGGATCCTTCTTCAAGAGCTCTGCAGACTGTTGATCTTTCGGGGAATTATAAATTTCCCTCTCAGGTTCGGTCTGGGTGGCAGTTTCGTTCTGTGTATTTCTTTTCGAGTGCTAACACAGCAGCGTAGGACGTTTGGTCTTGCCAAGGCCTAGGGTCTTGCAAAGTCACTGCTCTGAATTTCGGAAGTGCTGGAAAGTCGATGTTGCTGGTCATAAGAGGCGCTGCAGATGTCGAGGGGTTTGAAAAGTTGATAACGCTCACAGAGCTTTTTTCCGCTTCATATGGACTTTCTGGAAGCCCTGTTCATCGAGGGAGGCAGGGGCGGGTCCACCTGCTGGGGGCCAGGAGACGTCGGTCGCTCCTCTGCCATCGTCGAGAAATAATATGTGACAAGCCTCAGTAGACTGCCGACAAGTAAACCGCAAAGTGAGTCTTCTATAATAACTGAAAATTATTACGCAAGACGACTGTGACTGACCCGAACTTCTAATTCTGCTCTGGGTGTGTCCGATGAGAGGAGCCCTGAATAGTCCTGTTATTAGACCCAGACCTAGACCTATACAGTGCGTCACAATGGACAGCTGCAGCCTAGTTAATGAAGGTGAATTAGTAAGAATCTATTAAGAAGGACCCATTCTTTTTTGTTTAACTAATGTTAATGGATAATGTGCAGCTAAGTTTAGAAGTTATTACGGTTTTGTTAGGATGTTCTGGGTTTTCTGTTCCCTAGGCATAACTCAGACACTTACAGAAAGAATCTGCAGTAAATGGTATTTTTTTCATAATGTATCCATATGTGATTTATTACATTTCATGAAATTACCACATAATGTGGTCGTGGAATGATTAATGTGACGCTCATAGGAATAAGGCTGAGTGATGTAGCAGTTCCAATCCTTACAATTGCATAATGTATAACGTACTTTTGTAATATGTTTCACTTGTGACGTCATAAGGAATGACTTATTTTTCAGTGGCATTGTCAGTCATGTTTAGTGAAATTTTTTGATTAGGATTAACATACTTCAAAAAAGGTATGTGACCAATATTTGATTAAAAACATACCTTTAGATGAATGTTTATAATATTACCTGTATTAAATTATTCCTCACTCATGGATTAGGATTTTACTTTTCATTTGTAAGCCCTCAACATAATCGTAAGTTTACAGCCTCATATATTTTATGGTGATTATGAACACTCTTTCGTCCTCAAGGATTTTATTTAAGAATACATTTAAAGTTCGTTTATATAAACGTAATATTATAGACTTAGTATATTTTAGAGGAATTAGTGGAACTTGCTGTCAGTTATTTTTATATGATCTCACATAAATTTTTGAGGAGAGAGAGAAATTCCTTGATTTAATTTTATATAGGCTATAGCGCTTGCATATATCTGTAGTAACCACTTCGGCCCCCCCTCTCTCTCTCTCTCTCTCTCTCTCTCTCTCTCTCAATCTCTCTTCTCTCTCTCGTGTGTTGCCCTGTATATGCCAAAACTGTTTGTTTCAACCAACTCAGTAGTCGTATACCAACACGTTTTGTACACGTGCACAACGAAATAACTTGGGTATTATGTCATTGATAACCTATATCATCTGAACGTACTTTCAGTCATATATGATGGATATGAAGCAAACAGACCTATATCAATCTTTTAATTGACTCGACAACGAAACAAGATATTGAACTATAATAATAAATCAAAATTGGAAAGCAATTCGAAGAAATATACAGAATACACTGCAAGTTAAAGAAATATGGTGATATTTTTAGATATTTACCATACTTGTAACCTTATAGACACATTTAGGGGAATTCTGAAAAATTCCTTCGTTCTCAGTTTTATTTAGATATTGTCATATTACCATAAATCTTATAGATTTCCATTATAGTTGTTATAGAAACTTGCTTTGTCAGCTTTATTCAACATTATTGTAATTATATATCTTTATTATGCAGGAGTTTAGGCCTACATAGTGGCGGGATTAGAAGTTCAAAAACAGAGGGGCGCAATACAACAAGGACACAACCACAACCAACAACAAAAATAAGAATTACAAACACAACAAAAGACCACTGCACCATCACCAACAAAAAAAAAAAAAAAAAAAAAACAGCACACACACACAATTCCACTAACAACACCAAGGATCACAACAGCTCACCAACAACAACCCTCAACAATTCACACCACACCAAGAACCACAACAGCTCCCCAACAACAACAACAACCCCCAACTATAACAACTCACATATAACTCAACAATAACTCACAAGCACAACAAATCCAACAGCACAGGCACAACCACTCTAAGCAAACAACATCAAACTCAGCAACAACCAAACAACAAACCAATAACACACAACTTAAATGACTTTCAATGCCACCAACACTATTCACAGACCGCTGCCAACACTACTGATCTTTACAGGCTCTGCCTAAAGACTGACCACAGACTGACTGAAAACACAGAAACTCTAACAACTGCACCAGCGACAACCCAGAAACTCACCAACAGCCAATTCAACTACTAACTATCCAACCACCCAATTACCCTCTCTCTCTCTCTCTCTCTCTCTCTCTCTCTCTCTCTCTCTCTGGTTACACACAGACGTTGTCAAATGGAACTCCATCACTCCTCCATAACATTACACTAGAAAGAAGAAGGGAAGACGAGGAAACCTCCAACGCATCGGGAACACAGCATCCCAGCTCTTAGTAATAAGTATCTTGCTTACTCCCCAATTACTCCAGACTATCACTACAACAGACTCCCTGCTCTCGTTCACTCCCTTATTACTCCAACCTGCTGCCCTGAAGGAGACAAAGTCTGGAGGGAGGAACTGGGTCAGGAGCAGGCGGATCCACACTGTGGAAACCCGGGGCACATCCATTTGTGGGGGCCCAATATCCACTAGATTTATTTATTTATTTTATTTTATTCTTAATATTATTATTATTTATTTTTAGTGATGTGCAGGGGCGAGTACAGTAAGCACTTTCCCACCCTGGGCAATTCTGGGTTATACTGAGGACTATTATCGACAAAAAATGAAGAACTCTTAGTATTCAGATTAAGTAAGTATTATAGAATATATAGTCTCCATATATAGGAAGTACCGTCGCTAAGGAACACCAAGGAAACTTATACATTATTACTATTTAACTAATTTACGGGAACATAGCAGATTTACGTACTTTCTGACAGGCAAAAGTTGTAATTATTTTCTGAAAATCCATTTCCCGAGGAATATCACTTTCAATACTAATTATAGCCAACCATGAAAGACGGCTCTGGCTCATTGACGTTCTCAGTCGGATTTTAATTATTTTCATCTTGAAAACTGACCTCCTTTCACCACTACAACTGGACACCATTAATACTAAGATTCTCACAAGATTTCAACATTACGAAAAGTTGCCTGTAAACCACTGTCTAGGAGAATTTTGTAGAAGTAGAGTTCTTTTGGAATTTTGTCATGGACTTTTCTCTCGAGATTCGCCAATTCAACAAAATGAACGAGGTGACCTAGGCTCTAGGTCACCTTTGTAAAACTCACAAGACTAGCTGCGGCTGAATTGATCTCATCAGCATCCATATCTTCTAGGCGATTGAGGAATCCAAAGCGCTCACATACAACATTATAAGCAAGCTATTCTGTCACTCAGAGATTTAACAATTTGGTCAATTACTGAAAGGAAACTGTTTGACAAGAACTTTACCTTGTGACCACCTGGGGCATTCTCTGCTTTACCATGATCAAGTGGATTAAGACGCACGTCTCTCACACAATGGCGAACTTCAGTCTACTCTTCTGCTTCAGAAAGTCTGATTTCAGCTGCTTCATATCCTCATATTTTTCTCTTTTTGTTTCAATAAATGTTTTCAAAGACTTGAGTGCTTTCATTGCAGCACTGAGAACCATTTTAGGATCTTGTAGAATATGGTTTGTTGCACTGAAATCTTTCTAGGATGTCATTCCAAAATGTAGCATAAATGGCTATTTCTAATTTACCCATTTTTTTTTTTTCATATAAATTACACTCTTCATTCCGAGCCCACAGCCTTGTTTTCCACATCAGTCATTATGTCATAAAGAGCCTCTCTCAGCTCTCTGTAACTGTGCACTGAGGGCCTTTGGTTGCATCTGCTCTGCAAGACCAACGAAAGTTGTTTCATTTAGTCGCTTGGGAACATACAACTGCTTATAGCTGTTGTTAATTTTTTCTTTGAGCGTAGCAGAGCATGCCGTGGATACTGTGAAAAACACATAAATTTGTTGAACAAAGTCAAAGTAGTGAATAGCTGCAGAGGCATGTATTACCTGCTGCCTTTCCCACTGAATTAAGGGAATGTCCAAAGCAAGGCACAAACTGTGATAATGAAGTTCTAGTCTTTGATGAGGGCTTGCATTCCTTTATACTTCCCGCTCATATGAGCAGCAATGTCATAGGACTGCCCTCTGCAATCTTTGAGATCAATATTGTGACCCTCTAAAAACTGAAACAGGGCTTTGGCCATATCAGAACCATTGTGTCCTCGATTGTCCATGAATGTCAGGAACCTTCTTTTGGTAATGTGTCTTCCATATATTTATAGCGTATGACTAAAGTTAGTTGATCAATGTGACCCTCATATCTGGGGTTGAGTCAAGAGAAATAGAAAAATATTTTGACTCTTGATTCTTGATATTATTTCTTGCAGTACATGTTCGCCCATATTCCAATTACTTCTTCACAAATTGTAGAGGAGAGATAATTTGTGTGACTCGTCCCTTTATTGCATGCAGTTTGATGTGAGTTGCAAGAAATGGATCATACTCTGATTAGGGGTTCCAGGTATACCAAGAAAATTCCCACTTGACGGAGAACCAATCAGTCCATCTGTGCCTCTGAATGCTAGTCCTCACTCCGCGATAAATTAATTGTACTTACAATACGTATAAGAAGTTTACACCGGTATTCTTGCAATTAAGCTACTGATTTGGTAATTCATGATCTATTCAGCCAATGTTCTTTCCATAGTTTGGCTTCAGTAATGATGGATTCTAGATGGCACTTTGATTTCTCGTGATCAGCTATCCTGTCATTTCCATGCTTCCAGTCACAAAATCCATCAGTGGATCAGATTTGCCCTTTCAGATCCTGAATTAACAACTTACAGGGAAAACAATAAATTTTGCCAGTTGTGGAGAGAAACAGAGCATGAACGATTCATTATTTCATTATTCTGTGTTTTCCTCTGGAACAAACTTCGTGAACATTTACGTGAGTAATGAATTCCACTCTTCCCTTTCACCTGATCTTGGAGTTTTGAAGCATTTTCCAGTAACTGTTCATCACAATGTTGTAATTCACTTGATTCCTTCTTTGCCGAAAAAGTTATCATTTCTTCTGTAGATGACCCAAGTCACAAACCAATATAATTCTGAAAACTTTGATTTTTCATACTGACCTTTTCCATAGCAACATCTTCCTCGTGTTCCTGTACGTCCTTATGCTCATGTGCACCCTAGAAAATTGTGTCGACTTCATACTTGAAGATATGTCCAAAGGCTCTGCCTTTTCTGAAGATGGTGGGGTTTCAGTCTCTATAATTAATTTATTTGTTGGTGTCCTTCTGACGGATCTGAAGCATTTTCAACAGGCTGTTTTATGGCAGCAAGGTCGAAGTAGTGTCTTATTAGGGGTACTTTTGACATTGCTTCTAGACGTCTTTTGTCACGTGCTTGAGACATTTTGCGTTCTTTGCACCACTTTCGTATATACGAGGAGTTTTATGTCTGTCACGCACAAAATAAAATTCAACTTCACATGCCTTTGTAATCACTGGATTCACCAAACGTCGGACTCGACTGACAAGAAATAACAATAAACAAAAGCACTACGTATAGTGTAAGCTGACAGTGTATTTCTTTACAAATTTTCAACTTTCATTAAAGAGACTACTTCTTACTCTCCTGCTTTCTTAATTAAAATAACAGTTACTCCTTCCAATTTATGTAATTCTAAACTTCTAAACAATTATCAGTACAATAGTTCTATTAGCCTAATTAGTGGTCAAGTAGAATAATTGATAACATGAACAAATTCATATATCTTTACCAATACGTGTCTTTTTATTTAAGGGAAAGGAAATAAAAGATAAAGCGAGGAAAGAAATTAAAACGAGTGATTAAAAATGAAAAGATAACAGAAAACAAAAGGTCACTAAGGTGGTAAAAAGAAAATGAAAACCCAAAAAAGTGAAAAAATGTATAATGGGTCATGGAAATCCCCTCATTATGGGGGGGGGGGGGGGGGCCTAGGGCTATAGCCCCTGTTGCCCTCCCTTTAATCCAGCCCTGGTCAAAGAGGCGCCTTTTTCAAGAAAATGTTGAGTTTTCTGTCAAGGTTTTATTGTCCCGATGCTCTGAGCAATTTCATTGTCGAAGCTGCTGACCGTTGGAGGAAAGGTTTAAAACAAATAGAAACAGAACGAAAATGCTACAACATACAGGTTTTTTTATTTAAGGGAAAAGTAATCAACATTAAGTAGGTGAGAGAAAAATTTACCCTATACC
>NC_087219.1:3625983-3705983 GCF_015104395.2 Macrobrachium nipponense | reverse complement strand
CCCACAACCGCAGTCGCACTTTGCACGCAAAATCTCGAGAAGCATGCACCCTCGAATGTCTTAGTGCGTGTAAAAAGACTTTGCTGGGAAATGAAATTTTAATCCTTTCCGACACTGAAATATAACGATTTCCGCGAACAATGCCCTAAAAGTATACATATCGTGATAACGGAAGTTATAAATATCGCATTTTTTATTGTGCTAATTTTTAATCACGCCCAACCAGTCGTGGATGAATCTCTCTGATAATCTATCTAAAGTAATATCAGTAAAGTCATTCAAGCAGAGGTGATTCAGCAGAATTTTTTTTTTATCTTTTACCTGAATACCAGGAAGTTTCTCCACTAGCGAGTGATCTCTGAGGGAGAAAAAACGGATGTCATTGAAAACAAAATACGGTCTAAGGACAAACATAAAGCTATATACGTACCTTCGTGTAGGAACCCCCAATGAAATTTCAAAATAGAAATAAATGACGAAGTTGAAAAATGTTAGTAATAGGAGTCATTAGGAAATCAAATAGCCATATAATTTTTCCTCAAACGTCATGTCATAAAGGATCGGACTTTGGCGTATCTGCGTAGATTTCTGTCGCTTAAACAAGGAAACGACTTTCCGATAGTTTCCAGCGATGTACCGACGACATCTTATCTCTGTTAGGTTAGAATAAATTTTTTTCACCAACTTGGACTTACTTTAAAAGCTTTACCAGATACCATTACCTAAGTGATTGTACCTCATACTCCGTTTTCAGCACACTCAGGGGACATTATCAATTTTTTACGTATGCCTCCGCGGCTTACTTTGCGCCCAATTACATATATGTTTGGAGACTTTAGGGGATACCACATGCCTATATGGATGATCTTGTATCTTTTCTAATACCTTGGAAGTACATTCACATAAAGTAGAGCTAGTGCTACAGAGACAAAGACAAATAATCTCAGAGTAAAATATCTAAATGAGAGTTTTTTAAAACCGAACATGTTTATCTAGGTTTTATGTGTCTGGTCAAGGTCTTAAAAGTAGTCCCAGGTAAGGTGTCGGCTATTCATAACTTTCGTACTTATTAACGTAAAAGGGGGATACAGCACTTTTGCGCTTTAGTGGGTATTACAATTGTATGTAAATATGTAACTCTTCAATCATGACAGCTCCTTTAACAGATCTTACGAAGAAGAGCGTAGATTTATTATGGTCTGAAAAGCATCAACAGGCGTTCGATATCTTAAAAGCGGAAAATGCAGCTTACCTAACTTAAAAAATCCCTGATTTAAATAAGGAATTTTTTTTTTTTTATTGCAACAGACGCCTCAGACCAAGGGGTAAGAGGGATACTACTTCAGTAATATGATAAACAGTTCTTCCCTATAGCTTTTATTCACGTAAACTAAAGCCCTCTGAAAGTAAATATGCAGTTAATAGGCAAGGAAGGGCTAGGTATCTTTTAACACTAGTACATTTTAAGTTCATAATCTAATGGCTTCCTGATAAAAGTCCTTACTGAACATGAGTCCTTTACCGAGTTTTTCAAAGGCTTTAATCACAGTCCAAAAGGAACTCGGTGACAAATGATCATTCAGGTCTTTGGAGCCAAGATAAGATATCTACCTGGGAAAGCAATTATCATAGCTGACGCATTATCCCGCAATCCCGCACCATACTGCAAAGAACCATTAATTAGACTAAAAGATATAGAAACATCCGTACCTATTGTTAAAACCGTATCTAAACAAGAAAATTCCTTAACCCAAGAGATCGCGAGCATGGAATATCTGGGTCGGAGCACAGAACTGTTACAAACTGAACAAAGCAAGAGTCAACAGACATAACCAAAACAATAAACACTTTGGACGGAAACAGAGTCAGCAGCAATAAACACCAAACAATAAACACTTCGAAACGGAAACAGGGTCAGTGGCTAAGCAAAAACAATAAACGCTTTTGAGCAGAAACCCTAAAGCAAAAGTACATTTAAAGTATGCGTATCAGAATAATGTAATCAAATGTAATATTATATGTAGGTCTGTGACGAGGAAAACCCGAAGAACACAGCAGATGACTAACGACCAGGTAGTAATAATAATCTCTTTCATACCAATCGTCATAAACTGGTTGCATTCCGTCATCCAGGGTTCCATAGTATGTCACAGAAAGCCAAATCACTATTTTACTGGCCTACAATGCTTACAGATATAAAAAGCACATAACTGATTGTAACACGTGTCATGAAAACAAGGGACACACTAAGACACCTGTCAGTTTAGGAGCCTATCCTGTGCCAAATCAATCCTTGAAAGAATATACGTAGAATTATTAACAGAATTACGAGTCTGACAGAGGGAATAAACACTTCTTAGTGTTAATAGTTCCTTGACACGTTATATAGAATTAATAGCACTAAAAACAAACACCGCAATGGAGTGCGTTAGGAATATTTATGAGTGCTAAATCAGTAAATATGGAATTCACCACGATGATAATCTGACTCGGGTGGTGTAAATCAATATATCTCCTTAACACGTTGTGTGAATTCCTTTCCATTAAGAACCAATAATATATTTGATCACCCAGAGTCAATCGGTTTGGTAGAATAACGGATAATTAAATAGGAAGTGTCAATGTCTTACGAGTTACAACTCGTGATATTGGATCCGACCGGATTATAGCGGTTCTCGCGGTTTTAAATACCTTTATCATTTATATCATGTATCTATAGAATTGATGCCGCAAGTAGCCTTATACGGTACGCCGCTAGAACACTTTTCCACATATTCAAGCCAACCATTAATTTATCAAAGATATATAAAAAATATATAAATAAATAAATATATAAATATGGATACAAGTGGAGTCAATATAATACACTCCGTAAGAAGTCGGAAGGGTTACAAATTATAATAAAAAAAGGAATCACGATAAAATCAATAAGCAAAACGTAACCATTAAATATCCAAATATATATGCGTAAAGATTTGAACTCTAACTTAACGCTTTAGTAATGACAAATAAGCTAAAAGTTCAAACACATATCCAAAATCTACTGACATATTGTCTGTCCCGGTGATTTATATTCGTAGTCAATGAAAAAAAAAATTAAATAAATAAATAAATAAATAAACTAATAATAAATAAAATAAATAAAATAAAATAAAAGAGATTTTAAAGTCAGGAAGTCTAGAAGTGAAAATGTTATCTATGAAATAATCCTATATGAATCTTATACAGGGCTAATAATATATATAGAATTTGTATGGAAACCTTTTTCATATAGTTTGAATAAGGAATATTTATTTAACATAATGCCAACATGAAACTAATATATTGTTCAATTTTGGTACTGTTGTTTTTTTTTTTTTTCAGACATTCTTCTCATGCGGGTGGAGAATTAAAACACTAAAATATCATTTGAAAATACTAAAGTCGTATCTTTTACAGCAAGTAACGAAACTCTTAGCTGGCTGAGAGCAATCTCCTGCCAAGTGACGACGTCATCATTGCCGTATCAGCATTTGTTCCTTTAACCTCAAATATCTGCTTACACAGGCTTCATCTGTGTGTCGTCTCTGCTTGCAAAAGCAGATTGACTGGAGAAAGGAATGCTTAGCCCGAACTTCTCATGGGCAAGGCAGACATGTCTATCGGTGTGCGCAATGCAACTTTAGCTAAGGAGTTGCAATCATTTTAAAATTAATAACAAAATAAGCAAATAGAATTTCTATAACAACAAAATGAATTAATTTTTCTGAACCTTATAGACATTTAGAAGTATCAAGATATATATGTGAAATATTTACTTGCAACATTAGCCTAGTACAATTCAAGTAAAACATTCATGGGAAAATGTCACATTTTCTTGAAAAACCCAAAGTTTATTTAGAAATTAGTTACATAGTGGGTTTTTTTTCGTTGCATCTCCTACCTATTAATAAAGTTTTAAAAATTAACCTCAGAGGATGCGCGCGAGAAAATTGAATATTAAACTTTTGTTAGGGCACATAGAATCATGATTAATATTCTCTTTGACTCTTATGTTGCCTGGCAATCTTACAAATAGCTCCGTTTTCCACTTCTTTGTCTAGTAATTCACTACCAGTAATATCGAATTTTCTTTGGGATTTGTATAGATATCTGTTTATTTGTTATAATTATGGATATTTTTACAGTCATCATAGACCTGGATAGGTTCACTCCTTGTTAATGCCATGGATAAAAAAGTTTGTACAGCGGACTCTTTTGAATTCCAAAATATCAGTGAATTCATGTGGGTTAAGTCTGGTCTAAATGGCTCTCTCCCCTCCCCTGTATTTGGATGTCGTCTGAATTTACTTTGCCCTTGTGACAAGTATAATTTCACTTGCAGGCTGATTAATGGAACCTGGTTACAGTATCCTGCAGTACGAGAGTTTCACATAGCAACTTCAAAAAATCGTTCGTCGCAGCGGACGACTACAGTCAAGTAACAACCGCCTACAATGTGAAAGGAATTTCATGGACTTCTTCGACCGACACCGTATCTCGTCGTTAATCTCGTTTTAATGCGGAATGCTCCGGCTACTGTCGGAATCGACTAAAAAAAGGGACATACTTCCGACAATTACGACCCGAAGGATATTCAACTCTACTTTGCTGGCGAAGGACTCGTGCTGGGATGATCTATTCATCGCGAACGGAATCGTGTAGCTTAGGATGCAGAGAATAAGTATGAGCGCAAAAATAGAACGTTGGACCCGCCCAGGCAAATTTTCCCCTTGTTTTAACCATTGAAAAAGGCCGTTTCAATTGGTTAAAGGTGGTTGTCTGGAACTGTGTAATGGACGAAAAGTTGTTCGAAAGCTAGTTAAAAGTGAAGTAGTATAACCTCGGTCATGTATCCTATATATATAAAGTATCATGTATCCTATATATAATTGATCATAAATAACAGAATCAAAATATATTTTTTTGCGTGTACGCACTAGGAATCTATATATAAATGATCATAAATAACGGAATCGAAATATATCTTTGCGTGTACGCAATAGGAATCTATTTAAAGTGCACATATATTAATCATAATTATATGAATCCATATACATATGTATAAACAAATCAGGTAGCCTATAATCAATCTGTTACCTTTTATCTTACCAATATCTGCAGGTATTTATGAGTTAGTATATGAATTAATGAATCAGATATATAACAGTTAGCATAAACATTACTAATTTTTATTCATTCATATGAAATTTTTTATCAGTTAAAATATGATTTTTATCATGTTAATCTTCATTCTATGCAATTATCAGAGTACATTAGTATTTTCTGTAGCATATGTATCTTAATGAGATGAAGTGAAAAACTGTATCATTATATATATCATGTGATCACTATTATTTTCCAATATCATTGTTTTATATTTTATTACTTGAATCAATTCATGTACACCATGAATTTTTATTTACTTATATATATATATATATTCACATAGTGTCTGTCTCACACTCCTATAAGTCAAATGCAAGTCAAGTTTGAGTAATATTCAGTAGTTGGTTTTGGTAGCTGACCGAGCTAATGTAAGTGTTTACATAATAAAAATATGGAATGTTAGTCCATATATATAAAAGATTGCTTGCAGGAATGTGATCAGACTAGAGACGCTAAAGATGACGTATACAATAAGTATGTAGGCTAAGATAACATGCCGTCACCTGTAGTCATTCAATTGTTTATAAACATTAGTCCAAGCTCCCTGCTTGAGACAACTACCCCGACCTATTATTCAAACGGCCTACGTGATCTGTAGCGTGTCTCATTCGATTGTGTGTTCGTATGAAACTATGTCATCTGATAGTATGTTCATATGTTCGAACTACTGTCTGTTCCTTCATAACTTGTAACAGAGATGGTAGACGGGCAGAACAGAGTTAGCTATCGTTATTAGAAGACCTGTACCTCTTTACCTAAGCTTTATCATGTAGAGGAATAGGATTAGCCATCATCATTGGCAGAAGCGATCAAGCTATCGTTATTAGAAGACTTGTACAATCATACCTGATCTTCATCATGTAAAACTTCAGAAGAATATACTATTTTTATACCTTGTGTTTTCTACAAGAACCTCACCGAACCATGAGTTTAACACATCGTCGTAAAGATAATACCGACTTCGTAAGTGATCTACAAAACCCCAGACACTCCATTGAAGATGGAAGTGCAATACCAACCGACTTAGCGTATAGATTATCGCTAGTCTAACATTACCTCATAGGGCGCCTTATCATACAAGGCACAAGCCCTAATATATATATATATTTATATATATATAGATATATATATTTATATATATATATATATATATATATATATATATATATATATATATATTTTTTATATATATATATATATATATATATATATATATATATATATATATATATATATATATATATATATATATATATATATATTTATAATATAAATTATTAGTTTCGCTCTTCTACTTCGGATTCTTCAGTCAGTTCCCTATTGCATTGAACTACTGTGCATTTCGGGGCCGTGTCTAATAGGTTTTCGTCGATAAAATTCTTCCAAAGCCTCTGATGGGAATCTTATTTTAGAAATAACTATTTAAAGCCACGGACTAATTGGCAATAATATGCACTGATGTCTAATGTTGATAATTAAGGCACTTATCGGAGTAAATCACAGAAATTTCAAGGGAAACTTCGCTAAATTTAGTAAGCACCCGGTGGGAGGCTAGTGAAACGTCATTACCGAGACCCTCCCACTCATTTATACTGTAGACACCCGCCCATATACTTTAGGAATGAAGACTCTGATGTTGGTGGTAGTAGTAATAGTAGTAGTATGAGATTCATTTTTTTGTTTCACACACACAAACACTTACCCTACTATCTCTCTCATATTTCCGATGAATCATGTCTTTTAGTAAAGTACAATGACTTGAAATATGCACAGAAAACTATTATACCCTGGAGTTTCTGTTGCTTTATATTAGTCTCAAAAGTGCCTGGTTCACTTGTACCTACTTAGTCCTGCTAAATGAATGTAACATTACGCATGAAAGCCAGCGATTGAAGTATCCTTGGAAGATAGAGTGCATTTCTCACAAACTTCCTCGCCTCCCTGTCCATAGCCTGCAGATGGTAACCCTTAAGGCGGCCATGGACAGTTGCGTGAAAGAAGCGAGGAAGTAGAACAACTTTGTCCCCAGAACTTCTGCTGGGGTTTGAGCAGAGGTCGCTGAAGGTTACAGAGTTCTCCTTTCAGCTTCCCCAACAGTTTAGAGGGCTTAACATAGTCAAGAGATATGTTTCATTTGCCTATTTTATTATCTGTTTAAGTTTCACTTCATCGCCTAATAGTTATTCTCCAACAGCAGCAGTTTGTGGAGGAGTGATGGTGGTGGATGACGTTGTCATGACCTGCCTACCAAAAGCTCCCGCGCAAACCGTCGGCGTCTCCGACTGGAGGGAGGACGTGAGACGAAGGGCGAAGAGGCAGAGGCAGACTTTGGCCGAAGAGGAAGCAGAGACTTCGGCAGAAAAGAGGGAGACTAGCATCTTGGGGCTGACAAGGGACGAGGAGCCTTCAGCCTTGTGGACTTCCTGGCTGCTCTGCCGCCGCCTCCGTCGCCAACCTTCTCCCCGCCGAAGGAGGAGGAGGAAGAAACGGCACCTGCAGAAAGACAGTCACTTCGTAGGCCGACCAGATGCAGTCATTTTGATTTAATTGTGATTAATTTTAGACCAGGTGCGTTTGTGAATAGGAAGGTATTATCGTAATTATTTTATTTACTTTTATTTTATGTAAATATCTCGCTAATTTATTATTTTTACTTAATACTGATTTCTTTATTGTATGTTTTAGAAAGATATAATATACATGTTACACAAATGAATATGGATTTTTTACTTAAGTTGCCTGACCAATTAATAAATGAAAATGACCGATGAAACATTGAAATACAAATGAGAGTTGGACATTGTGTAGAGCATATGACCATTCTGCCTTTATAGATCTTGTATTCCTTTATCACAAGCCTGCATGTCGTTAGATCTATGCAAAAAAAAATAAGTTTAATCATGCAAAAAAATTTGAACTGATAGATGGATAAATACCTAATTTGTCAACGTAATAAACAAATTACAATAATCAAATGGATCTATAAGTAGACAATGCAAAATAAGATTACAGCTCTCATGTGAATATTTTTCCAGACCTTTGAATAACATTAAGAATACTCCGTAGAACAAATAAAAAACAAACTGTTATAACTGCCACCTATTGTCACAGTAGTATATAGTTTAAAACGGTGTTTTGAAATCCATATGGGAGGAGAAATCATAAACCCTGATAACTGACTTTAATTCTTCTGTCTAACGTTTACAGATCACCGTGGCGGTGAGGAACCGGATATCTTCGCTGAAGTGTTTAGAATATGAGCTTTTAACTTAATGGTCATTTCGAGTTTATATCAGAGGAAATGCCATCGATTTTAATGGATATCTTTTTTCAGCCTAGCTCCACACTAGTGATAACTACAATTTATCATGTTAGGTTAGTAACTAACATATTTATCCTCTGAAGCCATCACCTGGAACACATTCTATTCATTTCAGAATTCCGGTTTCGATATTCTGGTAGCTTCCAGAACAAACTGGTGGCATGTTGGGATTAGAAAGTTCGAATTCTGTAGCGTGGTTATGCCTAAATCCAGCGAGTTGTGTGTGGTTAAGTGCTCTGGAGTGAAGGATAATACTTTACCGTGACTTTCAGGTATAAACACGAAATTACAGATCATTTGTTGATTAAAAGAAGAAAAATGACTACGCTTGTGCACGGTATGTATGAAAATGTTTAGTATTAAAACTTTTATAAGATATCGAAGGTGATGATTATATAAATAAAAGGAATTACAAGGTATTATAAATCTTACTGATCCTGTTTTGCCCGATTAATAAGATACTAGTACAAGCTTCCCACAAATGCTTTCAAATTCAAATAAATAGTGTTGATATAGTATGATACATCAAAGGGAGCTTGTTAGCAGGCTAACAGACCCACTCCAAAACTTCTCTAACAAGAGAATTTTTAACTATATTTTACAGCTGATTCATTACAACCTTAATGGGGAACAAAAATGACACGCCAACTACATGAATCTGCACATTAAAGCCTAATGTCAAACTTTATTTCTTATAAAATTTTCCTAATTATCCCTATTAGACAACATACCATATCTGCAACATTAGTTATATTGTTATTCCGATATTCATACAAACCATTACACTGCATTATGTTATGAAAAAGAGTATGGGACTTTGGAATACCGCGCAGTTTACAAGGAATGACATCTTTCTTCAGTACACTGCCAGTAATAAGTATATCCTAAATGAAACCTCATTACAAATGTGCCATTTTGGCTGAAGCTTTGACCTTGATCAAATTTTTGTATCATTCATGATCTGATCATATTGTTGGAGGCATAATACTTCCAAATATTCAAAATTTCCCGTGCAATATCCACTTCCCATTGTGTCGAATTTTTGCCATTTCAGATTTTATTCTTTTGATACTTTGAATTGCAACATCCTTTCGTATCTAAATCATGAGCTATTTCAATCATAGAGATAAGAGCTACCAAACCAAAATAATAGTAATAGTAATAGTAATAATTCTTCTTTATTTCCAATATTTACATTGGGTATTCACAAAATATTAAACTACAATTAGTAAAATCATCTTACAAATAGGTAAAATATTGTTTTTTAGACATACAAAAGTTTGTTTAGAATCAACAAATCGACTAAAACTTCAGTAATTAATAAAATTCATCAATAATAAAAGAATATCATAAAATTAGAGAGTATTTACTTAAAATATAATGAGTAAAAATTATTCTTCTTGAATATTAAAATACATTGTCATAGACCCACATAAGTTGTGTTAAAAACAAGTCATGTACAAATAGTATTAAAATAACACAAAGTAAAACAAATAAGCATACCAGATTATAAAGGACTAAGGATATCTTAATTTGTAAATAAAAGCCATCTCATCCATAAGTATTAACTAAAACTAATTCCAATATCTAAAAGTACAGTAGTGCCTTCAAAAGCACTTTCAATATGACAATTAAGCATAACGTTCAGTAAAACTTACACTTATCGGAACCATTTAAAATTAGTTTCTTCAAGTGTACATTAAAAGCAGCGAGAGAGAATTTTTGTTTAATTGTGCCAGGTACTTTATTGTATAATGCTGGGCCTCGAATACTAAACTGGCGGGAGCCTATCTCTGTTTTCGCCTTTTCTACATGAAGATTTAACTGCGTGTACTGTTGGAAAATTTTATAACCATTCAGGAGTTATTTTTAGTGTTCTTTTGAACACCAGATTACAGACATCTATTGTATATTTGTATTTTATCTTTAACCATTCTAATTTTTTGAGGTAACGGGATATGAGGTCATTTTTTTTTTTTTTTTTTTTTTTTTTTTTGTACATTACCAACAGCCACTCGGGCGGCAAAGCTTTGAAGTTTTTGAACCCTTTTCATTTGTGTAGAGCCAGTTACTCCCCAAATTCTTGAACAGTAGTTGATTATAATCATAGCCAGCGACTGAACAACTATTTTACGCGTAGAAGAATCAAATGAATCTTTTACTCTATTTAAATAAATTAAAGTACCCATCACTTTCTTATAAATTTCAGCTATATGCGTTTCAAACTTCATATATCTGTCAAAATAAACCCCTATATTTTTTACAGCTTTCATGGGTTTTATCATATTTCCATTAAAATCTATTTGCACATTGTCTCCAATTTCTGATATATATTGTCGGGAGCTTATTAAAATGAATTTTTTCTCATTAAGAACCAAACCATTAGTTAAGAAGTAGTATTTGGTCTTCTTTAGTATCTATTCTGTCCTATGAATTAGTTCGTCTATTTCATTTACATTTCCTGCAATTAAGATCTGTTTGTTGTCCATTAAATAGCATATTTTTTGTCATTTTCTAAATAGCAGAAACATTGCCTTTAGCTTTCTGATAATCGCTTTTGTAATACTGCTTACGGTTTCCAGCTAACTTTGAATTTACCCTCTTCTTCAGGTTTTTATATTTTTCTCTCAGAGAGATGTTCAAAGTTTGATTTTTTAACTCACTTTTCAGTCTGTCTCTTTCTTTCACGTCCCTCTTAATTTCATCTGTTATCCAGGGTGCCCCTTCATAGGGGGACGAACGATTTCTTTCGTTACAACCGGAGTACAAATGTTTAGACACAATGTAAAGACGTCGTTTAAAATTCCAACTTGGTTGTTTACATTGTCAGTATTTAATATTCCATTTGATATAATGACGTTATTCGTGAGGGGAACACAAAGAAAGTCTGGAGAATAATTTTGCAAACATCTAAAAGTTTTTAAATTAGGTTTATTTTTTGGCTTACGAATATTCAAATGAGTTAAGATTGTCTCGTGATCTGCCACGAAGCTTGGTATAATATCAATATTTGTTATCATATGTTTAGCATTTGCTATTACGAGATCTAATTGATCTCGTAATAGCAAATGCTAAACATATGATAACAAATATTGATATTATACCAAGCTTCGTGGCAGATCACGAGACAATCTTAACTCATTTGAATATTCGTAAGCCAAAAAATAAACCTAATTTAAAAACTTTTAGATGTTTGCAAAATTATTCTCCAGACTTTCTTTGTGTTCCCCTCACGAATAACGTCATTATATGGAGAATGGACGCTGATGTAGGAGTAATTCTAGTAGGTTTGTTTACTATCTGATCGAAATTTAGTTTTTTAATTAGTTTATACATTTTATTCTCGGTCTTTAGCAGATCATCATTAAAATCCCCATAAGTAAATATATGCTTATTTCGTAGGATAATTTCTTTAGAAATATCGGAGATATAATCAAAAGAGGTTGCCGGTGCTTTGGGATGGCGATATACGCATCCTACAATAACAGAAGGAAACTTGCGATATTGGATCGAGATCCACTTGTCTTCTACACCCTCACATTTTTCGATCGTTAAATCATTTCGTGACTTTCAAATAGTTTCTGACAAATATACATACACCCCTCCACCCGACCTTGATCCTGAGTTCCTGACGGTAGACATCATACAGGGGAATATTTATAAATGCGTCTCTTATATTAGTGTATAACCATGTTTCGCTAACACATAGAATATCAATGTTTTGTTCGTTTAACATAAGTTCTTTTTCAAGTTTATGACAACAAGGATTGGGCATTAATATGGACTAGCGTTAACATATCACTGCATCTATAGGAGAAGTCTTCCTGTCGGCACCATCTTCCTGGCCAAGATCCTATAAAAAAAAAAAAACTCAAGCTACGAAAAGTTGAGACTTTCCTACAATTAGCAGCGTTGACACGTCTCCCATATTGCCAAAGGAGGTATTTAATCCTAATCCAAAAAGGTGTGTTTCAGGATTAAATTCCTTGAGGTTGGTTCGGTTTTAATCCGGAGGTTAATCCGGGGAGAATGGACATATACGAGCGTACTGTCCAGCTATTTGCTTTTATTCACAGTGACTTTGTTTTTAAAGTAATATATGCCAGCAATGCATTTAACGTATTTACTTATATACTATATATATATATATATATATATATATATATATATTATATCATATATATATATATATATACATATATATAATATATATATATATATATATATATATATATATATATATTTTATACCTATATATATATATATATATAAGCGAATACCACGGGAAATGATAGACAGGAATCAGCGCTTTCGTCTTTGTTTATTCAGACATCGTCAAGGAGCTACTTGACGATGTCTGAATAAAGACGAAAGCGCTTGGATTCCTGTCTATCATTTCCCGTGGTATTCGCTTATTTATGAGTCACGTGCATCTACTGTGATTTTTTGAAGCATAATATATATATATATATATATATATATGTATATATACATATGTATATAACATATATATATGTATATATATAATATATATTTTATTATATATATATATATATATATATATAAATAAAGGTATATATGTATGTATATATATATATAAATATATATATATATATATATATATATATATATATATATATTTATATAATATAGATATAAATATATATATATATAGATACATATATATAATATATATATATATATATATATATATATATATATATATATATATAATATATATATATATATATATAAGGTATATATATGTGCACACATACACATGCAAAATTTAATTGGGGTTTATATATATACTTAAATATACATAATGCATATGTTTGTGTATACATAGCCTTACTGAAATTTTGCATCGAGCAACTCGAAAAATGTATAGGAAGGCCCATGACCTGCCCAAGTAGTATGATGTTTTGACCTCCGAGGTGACAGATAATCGAGACAATTCTCGTATTTCTGTGACCCTTAGTTTTGCCAAATCTACCAAATTGTCGCCCCTTTTCCTTAAAAGTTTGAACGACTTTCAGAAAATATGTCAGCAGTGCTTTTTAATCACCCTCGAGTCTCAACCTTTTGTAGCCAGAGTATAGTAGTTGGGGTTTTGTTCACATAATCTACTTTTGTGACCAAATTCATAACATACGTTACATCTTAGTTTATGATCAAATCTGCAGTTCGATTGTTGGTGATTAAATTTGCCGCCGTTATAGCAGCCGTATCTATTACCTCTATTATTAAGATGATTTCTATAGTTGCCAATTTTGTTATTTCTACAAGTATAGCCTGAGCCATTACTATCATTATTATATCCAGAACAAATTTGAGGATTGGCATTTCCTACTCGAGAGAGGTTCTCATTCCTAAAGTACTTGTTTTTATTTTGTTGGGCCCTTGTTATATTTCTTCCCTTTTCACTCGATTTACCAAAAATTCCGTTCTTACATCTTCCATAGTATTAGGTCTCTTACATCTTCCATAGTATTAGGTCTGAGAATATTATTGTTAAAACTACATAAATTTGATTCGACAGCTTTCCAGTTGGAACAAACAAAGTTATCTAAGCATATAGAGGAAATAGCATATAGCAATCTAATGGCACCTACTCTATTAAGTAAATCATAACATTTATCCTTTTGGGCATCGAAACAGTTAATATCTAGGTCGCCAGTTCGTAGCTTGAAGAATTTTTGTGTTTTAATCGATGTAACTCCATTTTTATTACATTATTCTTCCATTGTAGTATTATATTCGGTTATTCTTTCAGGTAAATTATTTTTCATTGATGGTACAAGCTCACAGACCTTGACCTCTATTTCTTTATTTTTCTCTTTGAGTTCAGCAATAACAGTTCCCAGATTGTCGATAATTCCCTCCACTGTAATATCCTCGACGAGTAGATCTTGGGTTCCACAATAAATAACGCATTCGTTAGGTGATTGCCCAGGCGATGAATGATTCTCGCCAATATTTTTATAATGCTCCATTAATTTATCAATTAAGGCATCTTCATTCGTCCAAATACCTCTTAGTCCTAGTTGACTGCAATGCTTTTGTAGTTCGCTTTTTGTATATCTGGCAAGTGTTTGCCGTGAAGGACTGTTCATTGACGATAAAAGAGGATTGCCTCTCTGTCTCTCTCTCTCTGTCTGCTTCCTCTCCTCATTTCTTCTCCTACTTCATTAGCAATGTCTGGATACATATTTGAATTTATTTATTTATTGTATTTATTTGTAGATGAATACTATAATAGCTACAGTATTTTAAGATATCAAGAAACGATGTTCAATATTCGAGAGACGTGAAACATCACCTTTTTAGAATCTTGCGCGGCAAAGGAAAAATTTGTGCAGGGGTCTCTTACTCAGATTTAACAGTTTTGAAGTGCTATATTAACTATGTTCAACATTATGTGCAAGTAAACTCTATACCACTATCACTGTCACTGCACATTCAAATTCAAGAATCAAGCACCATTCCATGCCTGCCACCATTATAACCACGAAAAATATCCTATTAAAGAGGAGCTCCTCAAACCCTGACTACAGAGAGAGAGAGAGAGAGAAGAGAGAGAGAGAGCGAGGGGGGGGGGGGGCGGGGGGGGGGGGGGGGGGCGGGGGGGGCGGGGGAGGTATCCACATAAAGCTCACATCACACCCATTTGATCTTATGTCATGAATAAATTGATTTAATTTCATAATCAAATCATCGTCAGTGAGTGACCTAGATTTCGGTGCAAGCAAAGCACTTTGGTTATCTACAAATCCAAAGACATATATGTATAATATATGTATGCCATATATTATATGGCATACAATTCAGCAGCAGTGCTAGAACATCTGCTGTCTGCTCGCTTAGATATTTTTTTCTTCCACACTAGTCCCATGCTCAAAAACTCTCTTCTAACGATGCCTCACCCAGTTCGATTTTCAGCAACAGAACAATCACAATGCATATGGATGACATTTTCCCTTGAATCATCTGATATTTTTTGGATAAACATTTGCTGTGATTCATGAGGATTACAATTTGCTTTCTTTTCCTAACGCGAGTCTATCCTTAGAGCTATATTTCCCAAAATCCAGGCCCTCAAACACAGTACTTTTGGCAAAGGAACACAAAATCCCTCAACTTCATATTTACACAATCTTTGACAAAGCTGTTTTGCATATGCATTTCTCTTGAAGTTGCCACTAAAACCCACGAAAGTAGAAATGGGTGTCGGGTCCATTACTCTGTTAGTGGTGGTTGGGAGGTTAGTTAAGCTCCTTTCTCAAGATCTCAATTCTTGTCGTCTTTGGGCAACAAAGTACTGCAACTCTCATAGTTTCATTTGGAATGAGCTCCAAAGGCCGAGAATGAGGCCAGGATAGGAGCTGAATAGTCTATTATACTTCTCTCACTGTGCTTAGATATACAGATCTTATAACTGGCACACTAACACATTTTCCATAATTTGACAACGCTTGAAGGTTTCAACCTGGCTGTACATATATTTTTGACATAATGGATTTGATCCGTAATTTGGGTATTGAAACCGACATGCTTTCCCAAGTACTGATAACTATACTCTGTTTTTTTCCATCTGTCCATCCAACTGTGGCGTTTTTGTATGGTAACACTGCGTCCCGGGCTTTAGATAGTTACATTCAGCTTACATTCAACGATTATAATAATATCCTATTTCGAATATTAACGGTGTAATTCGTGTACAGTACATTATTAAAACACTTTCAGTTGCGAATGTACACCCAGATATCCTTTTATTTACCTAAAACTTACACATAGCATAACTATCTAAAGCCCGGGACGCAGTGTTACCATACAAAAACACCACAGGCGGATGGACAGATGAAAAAAAAAAAAAAAAAAAAACAAGAGTATAGTAACTATTTAAAGTTTTATTCCTTCTATGGTTCGTGACTGGTTTTTTTTCAATTAACGGGCAGACCTAATGAAAGACAGACTGTAGTTGACCAATCACTTCCGACACATGATCCTCATTTCTACACTGAATCGTTGTGTCTACATATACCGTATATACTCTCATATTAGGCGACTTTTGAAACCTAATTTGAAGCTAATTTTAAAGGGGTTGCATCATACACGCGGTATAAAATTAGCGAACCGTCTATGCTTTCGCAAATCGGCAGATTGCGATAGTTACTAGCGGAAGAAAACAGTAGATCTTTTAAAAAGTTATGCTTTACTTGTACTTCACTATATCCAATAATATTGTATGCATTCTCATATTACCACTGTATTTTAAAATACAAAAGAGCGATCGTGCGCCATTTGTATTATTTTGGTTTATACATGTTTAACGTTCTATACTAACCATCTATAATTTCCAAATCAGTTGATTAAGGCACAATACCGAAGGATTTTTTACTTTTTGTTTTACTCGTAAAAGAAACATTTGTTACTTGAACTATTATTTTTATTTTAGGATACACAGGTAAGTGAAAATTTATTAATAAAAAAAAATGCATAAAATTAATAAACTAAAATCCTCCAAAGTCGCTCTCCGTGTCCGTATCATCAAATACTGCTCTGAATTCTTCGCCATCAAGGCAGTCATCATATTCATCATCTTCCAGATCTTTGATCATTTCATCTTCATCTCCTGCATCTTCGTATAGGACATCGTCAATTCATATGGAAGGTATAGTCTTGTCACCGTGGCGAGCTCTCTGGCGTGGCTTGTAAAGATCTGCCCTTATGCTAATTTTGCAAAAACAACAACTGCCCGTGTGTGACAGACCTTTGAATGTCCTCGAGACAAACCCCGAGGCTATAATTATAAGATTATAAGGGGTTTTCATTCCCAGGTACTTTAATCTCCTTCCTATTCGGCCATGCTCTCTCTCTCTCCCCTAAATCTTACAGCTGTCCGAGCGAGATCTTTTTTTATGGGACAACCTAGGCCCGCATTTCGCATTTTCCATACCTATTTATTTTGTATAAGATTTATTTTGTATATCGCATTCAAGCAATATTCAGTCATTGTTTCCTATCTATTATTTTGTCAGAGAGAGAAGAGAGAAGAAGAGAGAGAGAGACGAGAGAGAGAGAGAGAGAGGAGAGAGAGAGAGAGAGAGAGAGAGAATCTGTCTGTATACGATTGTTTATTTTCTCACTCGTCAAACTTACTCTGTTATGCTTTATTTCATATTTCCTTGCTCACCAATTTATTCTATACCTACGATATTAAGAAATCAAGATATGTGTAGAAGGGAGAACTGCCTCCAGACTGTACAGTCAGTATGGATTTAAACGCACGTGGAACTGGTTGAAATATTCGCAACAGCACCAAAATGAGATGCCATGTTGATAGAAAATCTGACTCAGTTTCTTGTTATTGCATAAAAAAAACTATCAATCGTGAACCTACGTCATTTATTTAGAATTCTGTGTAACGGAAAAGATATTATTTGATATCTGTAATGGGAGAAATGGTTTTATCTCTGTTGTTGTTATAAATTTGGCAGATATGCGATCAAACACGTGGGAGGACCAAAACAGCCTAGCCAGAGAGCTCAGCTCATTTTGTAAATACTATTGTTTGGCGTGCTAGGCTTACCCGATTCATTTGGGTGTGTGCTGCAGCTGCTGCTACTGCTACTCAAATAATCGCATTTTTCTTACTAATCCCAAGAGCTGACCATGGAAAATCCCAAGATTAACCAAAAATCCCAAGATAATAAAATAATTGACGTATGCCAAGCCTTGGAGTCCTAAATATTTACGCTGTCTGTTCTTTCCTGAGAGAGAGAGAGAGAGAGAGAGAGAGAGAGAGAGAGAGAGAGAGAGAGAGAGTATATTTAACCAGTGGGCATTAGTACATATGCAGGCAGTGTGTTCATGCTTGTTAAAAAATGTGCAGTACGGGTAATTCATATCTGGAAGACAAAAAAAATTTAAAAAAAATGAATTTTGTTGCTGTCAGTCGCATGGACTGAATTTACAAAGAGCAGGGAACAAATCTTGACATTCCTCGAGAGATTAGAGAGATGAACCAAGGCCATCTAGGATGAACTCTCTCTCTCTCTCCTCTCAACTATACTGTAAGTGTTAACTTGAGTCTGAAACCAATAGGTATTAGCACACGCGCAACTGTATGTGTGTGTGTGTGTGTGTATAGGCATACTGTTAAAAAATGTGCTGTACCTACAGGTAATACCAGACACTGGTCCTTGTTTGAAAAATAATCTGAAATCCACATTAATAACTTGCCTTTTATGCCTTTACTCAACAGACTTTCTAAAATGACTTCCTTATTTGCCTTGTCAAAGGAATCCTTAAGGTCTACAAAAAGTCTGCAATTAACTTGAGCATTACTTAGACATTTAATCACACAATCTGTGGTGCCCGACAAACGACTTTGATGACATCTCATAGAATTGTATATGAACTTATTGTGACTTTAAAGGGATTTTAAACTAGTTTATGAACGATGATCATAGGCCTAAATCAGAGAGAGGGAGAGAGAGAGAGAGAGAGAGAATTATATACTAAAGCGTTCTTAGACATATGTACAATGCCGCCTTAACCCCGCTTCCAACATCCAAGAAAGGAAGAAAAAATAACCGAAGCCTCAAGAAATAGATAAGGCTAATGATCATGCAACTGACTTACAACGGAATGACTCATTCGAAGGAAAATATCTAAAATCAAACTGAAAAAATCAGACACGTTCATGAAATAGCTAATCTTTTTTAAGACTGAAAGAAGTGACTCCGAGGGAGTGCTAAGTCTAAAATCTGAATTAGACGCAAGTTACTAAAGGCTTCTACCAATAGTGCAATAATAAATTCTGGAAAGCAGTTTCATCAAATTATAACGAAACTTATAATTCAGAACGTAATGATACTTAAAGGAATAAGAGTATTTAGGATTTTAAGGGATGAAAGTCTTCGGTTTTTAAAGTATGATTGCGAGATTTTTTTTTTTTTTTTAGGTTGTCCAAGATTTCAAGCTATGTAATTCTACAAATATGTATACATATTTTTTTGAGTTTTCAACTATTTGAGCGTAGCATTTCAAACTGAGCCAGGGATTTTATTCTATTTCATATATCAAGACCAACAGTTTTGATTCATAAAGTCTATACAGTAATAATTGTTGAATTTGTCCCAAACTATTTCTTTTTTATAGAAAGTTATGAAATCTATAGATTCACTGTGAGAATCCGTATTTTAAGTTCAATGAAAGACTATGGCAATTGCATTGAATTATGCTGCTGCTTTAGCCAACTAAACTACTAAAAAAAATGACCTTTGTTAGCAAGTGCTAGCACAAGTAAAATCTTTAACAATTTAAGAGTATAGGTTTGGGCACAATATATCTCCAGTAAGGGTTTGCAGGTGATGATTCTGTTCACACCGTCATGGCACATGCCCCGAAATCGTGATCCAATGTCACTATGTTGTGAGTAGTGTGACCTGGCGCCCACACACCCATCTCTGACAACTCTTACCCAGGGTACCTTGCTCTTACCCAGCAGCTCGAAGCGTCGTGTTCGCCATCCCAACAGTGGCCACCTGTAAATTGAACATTTCATATGATTATTGGCTGAATTTCACTATAAAGTTAAATTTGCAAAGCCTGAATTAAATTAAAAACACAAGCCTCACAATTAAGCTTCTCGGATTTCTCCAGTTCTCCCATTTTGCAAAATCCAGAGGGATTATAAACTTCAGCGTCAAAACACACTACGCCAGTAGCCGACGAACACCAGGAAACGGAAAAATGATAATAACTATTTACCATTGTAATTCAAATGGACTCAATTAGCGAGAAGTTAAATAATTCAAACAACGAGAAATCCTGGAAAACAAATTTGAATTATATATTATATACATACACACATACACACATACACATATATATGTATATTAGAAGAAGACCCTGGCATAATATTAATCAATGAACACTACAAACTAAAATATGTGTTTGGATGTAATACATATATATGCAAGACTTCGCTGCTGTACCCTTTGCAGGAATAGCAATAGCAAACAAAAATAACATTAGACATAAAATATTAGATTATTTCCAAGACGACGTTATAGCAGTCCAGATTCAAACTAACAAAGGACCGATAGTGATCGTGACAGGTTAACAGCCGCCAAGGAGACATTATTTCCTACTTCCGAAAGGTCATGAAGTTAATGAGCAGGAGAGAACCAACCTATCTCATTGCGGATCTAAATGCCAGACACCAACTATTTGGATAAGGGCATCTAATTACACAGGTCAAGAAATAGATTGATAAATAAAAGATGTATTCACTTAGGACCTGATTTAGAAAATGAAGAGGAACCCCGATTGCAATAATAACAATAAATGAGAGAATAGCACTATCATCACAAAGAAGAAAGTACCTATGCAACCTAGTATGCAGAGATATAACTAAGGCATTTGACAAAGTATGGATACAAGGAATTCAATACAAAATGTTACATTTCAACCTTCTAGGCATTTGAGAAAAAACTGAAACTTCATCAAAGATCGAACAGCAGCAATGAAGTCACAAAACTACATAAGGAATCCATTCCCGTAACTAAGAGGAGTCCCACAAGGATCTGTACTCAGTCCAACATAATCCATATTATTATATATACATCAGATGTGACTCCACCATCAGAGTACTGAACTGATTTCTGCTTTGCAGATGATATAACTCAAAAAGTTATACATCCAGAAAAACGTACACGAAGAAGGGACCTAACTTTGAAGACAAGTAGCACAAAAAAAACAATGGGCCAAATTGAAAGATAAGTTGAATAAAGTGGAAAACAGAAATAAATCCAAATTCCAACTGGTATCACTATCTGCACACAAGCCTGCACAAATAAGAGTAGACCAACAACCACTTAATTTGACTACAAGTGCAAGAATAGCTACTATAGGAATGCAATTCGGACAAAGATGAATATAAAGACATTTCGCAGAAAGGCTGAGAATAGCAAGAACACAGAATACAAAGCTAAAATGTTTTAGGAATATGAACAAAAATATAAATATCCATTTCTACAAAAGTCTAATCAGACCTATAATGGAATATCCACCAATACCCACGTGTTTAGCATCGACCTCTAATATAAGTGCATTAAAAAAATCAAGGTCTGTAATGAAAAACAATCAAGAATATGATGATCCGAATGTAGATAAAATACACAACAAATTCAAAGTAGAAGCAATTAATCAGATTCTACATACTGGCAACCAGTATATGGAGTAAACTAGTTCAGTGCAATAGTGAATTGACAGAAGAATCTGAAGCAGAAGAGAGAAACTACTCAAACAACAAAGACCACAGAAGGTGGAGAAGAGAATCTTCAGAATTATATTCATCGCGATGAACCTCAACCATTATACTTTTAAAAAATGTCTTGTGGAAAAGTAATATGTAGAACTTACTACGTAAATATATTGCAAAATAATTATGTTAACATTAACGTTAAAATCTGTACAATTCACCATGTTAATATAATGTAAGAGGTTATATTAAGGCCATAGTTAAAAAAATTGTGCCCTTACCCAAATAAAATTGTGGATAAACCACACTTTACATTACTCTTATTAATACTTAACTTTCTACATTATTCCCTACCATAGTTAGCTAACTAACTGCCCTCACTTTTCTTTCCCCCATCTTACCTATCAGCTAAAAATAAATAAAATAAATTGACAATGCCCGAATTAATTTGTCAATTACCGTTGTCCTAAACACCATATTTGTATCGTGAACATAATTAGTATTAAAGTAACTGCACCTAATACAACATTCACTTTTAAAAAATATTACCATTACCAAAAATGCAGTACAAATATAAAAAAACTTACTGGAATAAAGTACACTGAATGCTCACAGTCGAAACTGGTACCGGGACCTTGCCGGGTCCTCTCAGGTCAAAAGGTAAAGCAAATACCTCAAGGGGACACTACAGGAGTCAGGACCACACAGTTAATCCAATGTTCCCAAGGTCACTCAGCATGGGACCTCCCCAGGAGGATAGATTTCCTTGGATACTCACTGAGTAATGACCCCGACCGCTCAACCTAACGTCGAAGTCGCCTCAAGATCCCGGATTCCTGATACACACTTAACGACCCATTAAGACTGACCACCGACAGATGCTTGTTACGAACTTTAAACTTACTTATTCACTTGTTACAACTGCAGTTCTGGACAATGTGATTGTGACACGACAGACTAAACATAATATTCAATGTAACACTAATTGTCGTCACTTTGTGCTATTGTAACACTGAAATCATCGAATGCTACTTTTCAGTAAAAAGGATATTGGTTTGGATTCTAATTTTTTTCTTTTTGTAATCAATAATAATTTTTGAATATTGCAGGTATATTATTTTGTAATATTTTGGTGTTATCTTACTTATTAGGTAAATGAAGTGTAATATTTTTCTTATAAAAGATAAAAAAAAAATACCACTTTTCATGATGGAGAATCAAATTGAAAACTTTTTTTTTTTCCAGAACTTGATTAGTAAAATCTAGAAATGTCTGTTTCAAAGCACATTAAAGATATAGTGACTATTTTATTTACAATAAATCATGGTATGTTGCCGGATATATGTGAATATAGAATAATTTGTGACTATCTTTTTTCTAAGATATTCCAAGTTACTAATCGGCAATGACTGGCAGCATACAATACACACGTATGGAAAAGATCATTCAATATGTGTTCCTTAAAACAATTTTCTGTTATATGAGGTATATTTCAATGTTTTTTTTATTTTTTTTTATTTTAATGCTTTAGGAGTCCTATTCTTAATACACATAATTCGGCGTCAGTGACCCTAGTACTTGTCACGCCAGGTAACCCACAATCAATTAATTAATGCACAACATAAATTCCGAGGAAAGGGGGCAGAGCTACATTTATAGCAGGTATCCTAACCGTATGATAATTTCTTCCTTAAAACCTGGGAGTCTGGCAACTGCTCCTCCGTACAAATTTGAATTGCTCCGTGGGAGGAACTAGACCTACTGGACGTTACAGGCACAGTAAATTTTTCTCTCTCCTATTTAATCTTGTTTACTTTTCCCCTAATTATAAACTGTATGTTGTAGCATTTTTGTTCTATTCTATTTGTTTTAAACCTTTCCTCCAACGGTCAGCAGCATCCACAACAAAATTGCTCAGAGCTTCGAAACAATACAACCTTGACAGAAACTCCATATTTGATTGTAAAAGACGCCTCCTGACCCGTTGCAGTTCCTCCCTCCAGACTTTGTCTCCTTCAGGGCAGCAGGTTGGAGTAAAAAGGGAGTGAACGAGAGCCGGGAGTCTGTTGTAGTGATAGTCTGGAGTAATTGGGGAGTAAGAAAGATACCTAGTACTATAATTTGTTTTTTAAGAGCTGGGATGCTGGGTTCCCGACGCGTTGGAGGTTTCCTCGACTTTCCTTCTTTCTGGTGTAATGTAGGCCTAACTCAGCATAATATAAATATATATAATTACAATAATGTTGAATAAAACTGACAAAGCAAGTTTCTATAACAACTGTAATGGAAATCTATAAGATTATGGTAATATGACAATATCTAAATAAAACTGAGGACGAAGGAATTCTTCATAATTCCCCTAAAATGTGTCTATAAGGTTACGAGCATGTAAATATATAATTATAATTTGCAATAATTCTTTAACTTGCAGTGTAAACTGTATATTTCTTCGAATTGTTTTTCCAATTTGATTTATTATTGTAGTTCAATATCTTGTTTCACTGTCGAGTCACTTAAACGATTGATATAGGTCTATTTGATTCTTATCCATCATATATATGACTGAAAGAATCTCCAGATGATATAGGTTATCAATTACATAACACGCAAGTTATTTTGTTGTGCACATGTACAAAAATGTATTGGTATAGGCCCACTGAGTCGGTTGCAACAAACAGTTTTTGACAGGGCAGCACACGAGAGAGAGAGAGAGAGAGAGAGAGAGAGAGAGAGAGAGAGAGAGAGAGAGAGAGAGAGAGAGAGAGAGAGAGGCGAAGTACTACAGATATATACAAGCGCCAGCCTATATAAAACTAATCAAGGAATTCTCTTTCTCTCTCTCATAATTTATGTGAGATCAATATAAAAAATAATTGACAGCAAGTTTCACTAGTTCCTCTAAAATATACTAAGTCTATAATATTACGTTTATATAAACAAACTTCAAATGTATTCTTAAATAAAATCCTTGAGGACGAAAGAGTGTTTCATAATTACCATAAAATATATGAGGCTGTAAAATTACGATTATGTTGAGGGCTTACAAATGAAAAGTTAAAACCTAATCCTAATCTGAGTGAGGATTCATTTAATTCAGGTAATCTTTATAAACATTCATCTAAAGGTATGTTTTTAAACAAATATTGGTCACATAACCTTTTTTTGAAGCATGTTCATCCTAATACAACAAATTTCATTAAACATGACTGATACCACGAAAAATAATAGTCATTTCTTATGACGTCACAGGTGAAACATTCTAAAAGAATGTTATACATTTTGTAATTGTAATGAAAAGAACAATTACATCGCTCAGCCTTATTCCTATGAGCGTCACATTCATCATTCCATGACCACATTATGTGGTGATTCATGAAACTGATAATAAATCACATATAGACACATTTTGAAAAAATAATACCATTTGTACTGCAGATTCTCTCTGTAAGTGTCTGAGTTGTTATGCCTCGGGAACATCCTGACAAAACTGTATTAATTAACTTCTAAACTTAACTGCAAATTATCCATTAACAATAGTTAAAACAAAAAAAGCATTAGTCCTTCTTAACAGATTCTCACTAATTCACCTTCATTAACTAGGCTGCAGCTGTCCATTGTGACGCACTGTATAGGTCTAGGTCTAGGTCTAATAACAGGACTAGGCAGAGCTCTCTCACCTGACGCACCCAGAGAAGAATGAGAAGATCGGGTCAGTCACAGTCGTCTTGCGTATTAATTTTCAGTTATTATAGAAGACTCTCTTACGGTTTACTTTGTCGGCAGTCTACTGAGGCTGTCCATGGATTATTTCTCGACGATGGCATAGGAGCGACCGACGTCTCCTGGCCCCCAGCTGGTGGACATGCCCTCCCTCGACGAACAGGGCTTCCAGAAGTTCATAAGAAGCGGAAAAAACCCTTTATGAGCGTTATCAACTTTTCAAACACCTCGACATTTACAGCACCTATTATGACCAGCAACATCGACTTTCCAGCACTTCAAAATTCAGAGCAGTGACTTTGCAAGAGCAAACGTCCTACGCTGCTGTGTTGGCACTCGAAAAGAAATACCCAGAAGCGAAACTGCAAGCCAGACCGAACCTGAGAGGGGAATTTATAATTTCCGTTAAAGATCACAGTCTGGCAGAGCTCTTGAAGAAGGATCCCTCGTGTTGGACCCAGTTCCAAAGATGTCGAAGCGGATGATTTGCAAAGTCCCGAAGTACATCACCATGGAACGGATTTTGCAAATGGCAGTCATAATGACTGCTAGACGGTGTACAGTAAAGAAGAAAAGTACCCCTTGGAATCAATTTGTAGATGCTTACCAATGACGTTAAACGCAAGAGAGCTGATTGAATGAAATGCCATGTTGATAGAAGATCTGATTCAGTTTTTTTTATTGAAAATAAATAAAGAGATTAATAAATAAATATATAAATACCCTTAAAACTAAGACTTTTTCAGTCGTGAATATATGTAATTGATTTAAAATTCTGCGTAACGAAAAAGATGGTATTTGATGTCTGTAATGGGAAAAATTGTTTTACTTCTCTGTTGATGTTATAGATTTGGCAGATATGCAGAGATCAACTCACGCGGAGAGCTCATTTCATTTTGGAATGACATGCTAGAACTTGATACCGGTTTGGATGGGAATTCAAAGGCCTCATAGGTTAATTAGGAATGAATTTTCGTGCGGATAGGATACCAGTTAAGTTTGCTTTCATTGAGCAAATAAGGATATCGACTCTCGATTCTTAAAAATAAATAAATTAAAATAAAAATTATGTAAATAACACATCTCATTATAACTAATGGTTTTCATGATAATATTATCAGGAATAGAATATGAAATGAAAATATAAATTAAGAAAGGCGATGGTGAGGAAGAAACAATTATAGAACTTATAGTTTTGGGTCTCATCACAAGGAACTTTGGATATCACCCCAGAACGGAAGCATGAGCTCTCAAACAAAGGAAAATATAAACTAATAAGTCTGTAACTATAAACATTTCTCCAAGGAAATAACCCAAGATGGAGCTTTGAAAACATAAGAAATCTGAGAGAGAGAGAGAGAGAGAGAGAGAGAGAGAGAGAGAGAGAGAGAGAGAGACCATTTCCAATGCGCAGAGATTAGTCTTCAAAATGACAAATGTGCAATCGTGAAACAACCTCGACAGAACGAAGGAAGATCATGGAACTATAAACATGGAATGGACATGCGCGAAATCCGACCTGTGCAGCTGCTGTCATTGCAAAGGGTGGAGAGAGCTTTGTTATGGCGCCAGTGAATCAGACATCCCTTGGTGTAGATAAATCACTACTTTGATGTGATTCGCCTGATTGTGGGCATTTACTTTGATTGACGCTACCACCGCTTAGCCATACTCCACAGTCAGGCATTGCAGGGTAGAAGCATTCGCCAGAAATGCAATAAACTTGTTCTCTTAAACGGGGCAGTAATACCCAGTGTTCGAGTTCAGCTTTTGTACATTTAGCAGCATAAAATTGCCTACAAATTCTGTAATCTAGTGGTAAGCCAGCCTGTATAATAGACTTAATTGACTTAAGATTACAATTATTAAATAAGACAGACATTAAATAATAAGTGATCTGTAAATATAAATTATATTAGCATGTGTGTTTCTTTTTGTAATAATGACTGATATAAGTCAACATAATTACAATTTAAATCCATTGTGCCAGGTGATAGGGTTAATCCCAAGGTGATAAGACCTACGTGGTGCATAAAATGCAAAGTAGAGTATGAAGACTTTGATACTTAGAAGGATATTATATATAAGGAGTTCAACAGGCTTTAGTGATAAAATTTATTACACATCCCGATGGCAAGACATGAAATCACTCGGTCTCAGCACATGGCTACAATGCATGATTATTTCTATTGTATGAGACATATACGTGCTTCATTGGGTTCAATGGAAAGTGCTTTTCAAGAGCTTTTAACTGATGATAAATTTATCAAAATTTATATTTAAAAATTTAGAACAGTAGAGTAAAAAAGCGAACCCAGGTCAAATGCATATCTGGATATCTTTACCTAAAACACTGCAGCGACGTATTTTCTACATGCTTAATTATAGGCATTTATAAGGGATTTTGAAGAGCTTCCTAAAGAGCCGATATTTATTAAAATCGGTGGAAAATTGAGGATGACACAGTTGAAAAAGTCGTCTGCAAGACGATGCTGTAATAGCTTCCTTCAGCATCATCTCCAGCCTTTCCTGTGACGCCGCATAGTGGCAATCAGCTCTAATACATTTATACGCACACGTCCATTACATGTTTATAGTTCCATTCGTAAGACGCAAGAAAAACCAAAAAACGAAAAAACTTTAGATATTAAAAAAAGACAAACGAGCCTAATAATTATTGAAAGCTATGTGAATCATGTGAAAACCACAGTCCAAAATTATGAATTTACACTTAAAGGTTGAAGAGTGATAATTAACATTCAAATTTAATTTAATTTATGCTCAAATATCTTCATTGATGACGATAAAGTTTCTAATAAATTAGCTCTAAACTCCGTTGCTGAGAAGAGAAGCAAAACCAGGAAATACCAAAGTGGATTTCAAAAAGGTCAAGGAAAAGTGTATCCACAATCCATGTGTTTCATTTTGACCAAGTGCGTTAAAATTGTAAAGTATTGTATATTTTCTCTGATAAGAGATAAATCCGTTCGCAGAGCAATTAAGGCTCAGAGGGAGAAGCCACGTTCAGCGTCCTAGATTTTGCGAAAGGATTATCACGGTCAATATACCAGTTGGGTCTACCGCCTTATTAGGGGATTCAGAATTCACTGAGAGTAATGACCTTTGGGATTGAGCTTCCATTAAGAAAACGACATCCAAAGGAAGAGAAAATGGCCGATGAAATTCTTATGCAGTCAGACCTGTGCTCGCTTGGTATCACCTTCTACGGTCTCCCGTCTCCTTCTGCTGGATTACTCTGAGTTCGAATTGGAAATATGGAGTGCGTACAACAAGGTAAATTTCGGATTCTTTTAAGACTTAGTACTATAGTAAGAAATATTACAGTGCATGGTGGTCTTAGCAATTCATTGCAATTTATTCATTAATTGAATTATTTAATTCTACTATATAGACCTCTTGTTTCTTAGTGGTTACTGATGCCTTTATTGAAACAAAGTGCTCCATATTATTGCAAACAATCTTGGAGGGAGTAACAATTTCTTAGGCCTAACATAGTCACGAGATATGTTTCATCTGCCTATTTTTTTTATCAGTTTACTTTTCCCTTCATCGCCTAATAGTTGGTGTTGTTATTTTCCAGCAGCAGCAGTTGGAGGAGTGAAAGCTCCCGCGCAAACCGTCGGCGGCGGTCTCCAACTGGAGGGAGGACGTGAAGAGAAGGGCGAAGAGGCCGAGGCAGACTTTGGCCGAGGAGGAAGCGAGAGTCTTCGGCAGAAAAGAGGGAGACTCGATTATGTAGGGACTGACAAGGGACGAGGAGCCTTCAGCCTTGTCGACTTCCTGGCTGCTCTGCCTCCGCCTCCGTCGCCAACCTTCTCCCCGCCGAAGGAGGAGGAGGAACAGGAAGAAGAAACGGCACCTCCAGAAAAACCGTCTCTTCGAAGGCCGACCAGACGCCGGCTGGCGTTCTGATGTAATTGTGATTTTCAAAGACCATTATCATAATTACTTCATTTAATATTTATTTGATATTATATGTAAAAATATCTCGCTAGATATATACAGATTTAATTATGTATGTTGTAGAAATATATAATATATATGTTACACAAATGAATATGGATTTTTACTTATGTTGCCTGACCAAAAATTAAATGAAAATAAGACATTGAAATACAAATGAGAGTTGGACAATGTGTAGAGCATTTGACTTTTCTGCTTATTATAGATTTGATATTCCTTTATCACAAGCCATATCTATGTGCCTGCATGTTGTCAGATCTATGCAAAAAATTAAGTCGAAAAATGCAAAAAAATATTTAACTGATAGATGGATGAATACCAAATTTGTCAACGCAATAAATAAATAATTACAATATTCAAATGGATATATAAATAGAAAATACAAAATAAGAGATTATAGCTCTCATGTGAATATTTTCCAGACTTTGAGAATAACATTATGAATATTCCGTGGAACAAATAAAGAACAAACGGTTGTTATAACTGCCACCTATTGTCACAGTAGTATATAGAGTTTAAACGGTTGTTTGAAGTTCATATGGGAGAAGAAGTCATGAACTGAGTACAGACTTTAATTCTTCAGTCTAACGCTTACAGTTTACCGTGGCGGTAAGGAACCGGATACGTCGCTGCAGTGTAGTGTTTAAAACGTGAGCTTTTAACTAAAGGTCATTTCGAGTTTATATCAGAGGAAATGCCATAGATTTTAATGGAGTACCATTTTCATCTTATTATTAGGCTAGTGCTAACTGAAATTTATCAACATGTAAAAAAACTCGGGTAACAAACCTAACATCTACGTATATCCTCCGGAGCCATCACCCGGTACACATTCTATTTCATTTAAGAATTCCGGTTTCGTTATTCCAGTAGTTTCCAGAACAAACTGGTGACATGTTGGGATTAGAAAGTTCGAATTCTGTAGCGCGGGAAAATGCGCAACGGGAATGCCTAAATCCAGCAAGTTTGTGTGTGGCCATAAATCAAAATTTTGCCAATAGGCCTAATCGACACCTTAGGAGGTGTGGTTGTTAAGTGCTCTGGAGTGAAGGATAATCCTTTACCTTGACTTAAAGGTATAAACACGAAATTTCAGGAAAAAAAAAAAACTGCCTACGCTTGTGCACGGTATGTATGAAAATGTATAGCATTAAAACTTAGGTATAAGATATCGAGAGTAATGGTTATATAAATAAAATGAATTATAATAAAGCAGGTATTATAAATTTTGTTGATCCTGATTTGCCTGATTAATATGATACCAGTACACATTTCCGACGAATGCAAATTCAAACAGTGTATTGATATAGTATATGATATATCAAAATTAGCGCTTTGTTAGTATGCTAACAGGCCCACTCTGAAACTTCTCTAACAAAAGCATTTTTAACAGTAAATGGCACAGCTGATTCATTACATCCTAAAGTCATATTTATTGATTTTTTATATATTTTTTACAAAATTTTCGTAATTGTCGTTATTAGATAACATATCATATCTGCAACATTAGTTATATTGTTATTTCGATATTCATCTAAACTACTACACTACACTACATTATGTTATGAAGAAGAGTATGGGACTTTGGAATACCGCGCAGTTTACAAGGAATAACATCTTTCTTCAAAACACTGCCAATAATAGCTGTATCCTAAATAAAGTTTCATTACAAATCTGTCATGCTTGGCTGAAGCTTTACCTTGAACAAAATTTGTACCATTCATGACCTGATCATATTGTTGGAGGCTATTACTGCCACCATTATCCAAAATTTCCAGTGCAACATCCACATCCAATTGATGTCGAATTTTTTCCATTTCAGAATTTTATTCTTTTGATACTCTGAATAAATTATATTCTGCAACATCCATTTCACATCCTTTATCTAAATCATGAGCTATTTCAATCATATAGGTAAGGACTACCTCAGTGAGATTATATCCACATAAAGCTCACATCACACTCATTTCATCTTATGTCATGTATAAAATTCTTACATTTCTTAATCAAATCATCATCAGCAGGTGACCCAGAGTGCAGAGCAAGCAAAGCACTTTGGCTATCTACAAATCCAAAGTTTTTTCTTCATAGAAGCATGCTGGAGGCCCACATATATGGCATACAATTCAGCAGCAGTGCTAGAACGTCTACTGTCTGCTCGCTTAGATATTTTTACTTACGCACTAGTCCCATACTCAAAAAATTCCCTTCTAACGATGCCACACACTGTTCGATTTTCAGCAACGGAACAATCACAATACGTATGGATGACCTTTTCCACTGGATGCTCTGATATTTTCTGGATAAACATTTGCTGTGATTCATGACGGATTACAGTTTACTTTCTTTTTCTTGCTCGAGTCTATCCTTACAGCTATATTTCCCATAATCCAGGGCCTCAAACACAGTACTTTTGGCAAAGGAACACAAAATCCCTCGACTTCATATTCACACAATCTTTGACAAAGCTGTTTTGCATATGCATATCTTTTGAAGTTGCCACTAAACCCAATAGTGTATATATCATCAGCATTCTTTAGGTGAATATCACCACACTTACTAATCCTCAAAGTAGAAATGGGTGTTATGTCCATTACACTGTTAGTGATGCTTGGGAGGTTGAGCTCCTTTCTCAAGATCTTGATTCTTGTCTTGTGGCAACGAAGTGCTGCAACTCTCACCGCTTCATTTGGAATGAGCTCCAAAGGCCCGAGTGTGAGGTAAGGATTGGAGCTGAATGGTCTATTATACTTCTCACTGTGCTTGGATATACAGATCTTATAACTAAAACTAGCACACCAACACGTTTTCATTAATGCGGCAAATTTTTATAAAATTTTAACCTGGCTGTGCATATATTTTTGACAATTGATTTTGATCCCTAACTTCAGTACTGAAACTGGCATGCATTCCTAAGTACTTATAACTTAACTTTTTAAATTTTTATTCCACTTAAGGTTCGTGACTGATAGTTTTTTCTGTTTTCCATTAACAGGCAGACCTAATGAAAGACACACAGTAGTTGGCCAATTACTAACAACACATGATCCTCATTTCTACATTGAATCGTTATGTCATCTGCATATACTATAACTTGTGGTTCTCCATAAAATTTATAAGAAGCTATCCTGTCCATAAGAATATTGAATAGCAGAGGGCTGAGAACACCCCTTGTGGGGTACCCAATTCAAATCCTCTCTTCAGATGATGACCCTGAAACCAGATACTGGCCTTTGTTTGAAAAATAATCTGAAATCCATACTGATAACTTGCCTTTTATGCCTTTACTAGACACTTTCTAAAATGACTTCCTTATTTGCCTTGTCAAAGGAATCCTTAAGGTCTACAAAAAGTCTACAATTAACTAAAGCATTAAGTAATCACACAATCTGTGGTGCCCGACAAACGACTTTGATGACATCTCATAGAATTGTATATAAACATATTGTGATGGTAAAGGAATTTTAAACAAACTAGTTTATGAACGATGATAAGATACTATAGGCCTAAATCAGAGAGAGAGAGAGAGAGAGAGAGAGAGAGAGAGAGAGAGAGAGAGAGAGAGAGAGAGATTTTGTTATATATTAAAGCGTTCGTAGACATACATGCAAAGCAGCCCTTCCCTTTTTCCCAGGCACCCACCCACCCCTTGCCACACCTCCCTCTCTCTCTCTCTCTCTCTCTCTCTCTCTCTCTCTCTCTCTCTCTCTCTCTCTCTCTCTGAGAGTGCTGTCTAGTAAACGGCAATGTAGGAGACTCCGTTAAAAGGGTTCCAATCCTTTAATGACACTTCAATACAAAATTCACCAAAGTTTCAACCCCATGCGGGAGTTGAATGGACAAAGGCACTAGCCAATAATGAGCGAAGGAGGAGTTACAGTTATGAATTTGGAAGGATATTTTTTTTTTCTTAAGTATAATGAATGATATTCTTTCACTTAAGCATAACTTTGTACACGTGCACAGCAAAATGCCTTAGCCATTATGTAATCGATAATCTATAGCATCTAGACTTTTTTTCAGTCATAAATTTGGTAGGTAAGAAGCAAATAGACATATCACAGTGCTTACCTAATTTTATTTAATTTTTTTTTTACATTTCCATAGTTAATTTTACATTTCCTTAACATATAAGTAATCTCGCAGATTTCCATTTATAATTTACAGACAATTTTTAATAGAGTATTTTCTTTATTTTACAAGAGCTACATTACACCAGAAAGAAGACGAAACCTCCAACGCCAGAGAATTTGTCCAAAAAGCAGTCAAGACGCCATCCTCCCGGCGCCTACCTATCCAACCTACTCCTCAATTACTCCAGACTACAGCAGACTCCCGGCTCTCGTCTACTCCCAGATTACTCCGAACTGCTGCCCTGAAGGAGACCAAGTCTGGAGGGAGCGGTGACTCTAGAGACCGCCGGAGGGAGGAACTCCAAGGGGTCAGGAGGCGTCTGCTTCAGTCAACAATAGTTTGTCAACATTTTGTTCTGAAGCTCTATTGCTATTTTATTGTCGACGATGCTAACCGTTGCAAGAAAAATTTTTTTTTATTTCTAATTAAGCCTAGGAGCAAGTTAAGGATAGTGATTATTTAATAGACTTGAAAGAAAGGAAGAAAAAAAGTTAGTTTCAAGAAATATGAGGCTAATGATTATGCAACAGACTTGCAGCGGAATGACTCATTCGAGGGAAGAAAAAGGTCTTGAAATCAAACTAAAAAACCCGACACGTTCATGGAAAGCTAATCTTTTTCAAGACTTTAGAGAGAAAAAAAAAAAACTCTTCGAAGGAGGAATAAGTCTAAAATCAGAATTAGAAGCTTCTACCAATGATGCAATAACAAATTCTGGAAAGCAGTTTCATCAATTTATTAGTATAAATGAAACATATAATTCAGAACGTAAAAAAACTTGAAAGGAATGTGTGTTTAAGGTTTCAAGGGATGAAAGTCTACGATTTTAAACTATGTGATTGTGAGCATAGGATTATTTTTAGGTTGTCTGGAATTTTAACCTATGACTATATATATGTATATACTTTGAGTTTTCAGCTATTTGAGCCTAGGATTTTATTCTATTTCATATATCTAGACCTACAGTTTGATTGATAAAGTCTATACAGTAATAATTGTTGAATTTGTCCCAACCTATTTTTTGTATATCAAGTTATGAAATATATAGATTCACTGAGAATCAGTATTTTAAGTTCAATGAAAGAATTTCGCAATTGCATTGAATTATGCAGCTTCTTTAGCCAACTAACCTACTAAACAAAATAAAATGACCTTTCTTAGCAAGTGCTACACAAATAAAATCTTTAACAATTTAAGAGTGTATGATTGGGCACATATCTCCTGTGAGGGTATGCAGGTGATGATACTGTTCACACCGTCATGGCACATGCCCCAAAATCGTGATCCACTGTCAGTATGTTGTGAGAGTAGTGTGACCTCGTGCCCACACACCCATCTCTGACAACTCTTACCCAGGGTACCTTGCTCTTACCCAGGGTACCTTGCTCTTACCCAGCAGCTCGAAGCTTAAGTGTTCAACAGCACCAAAAGTGGCAATTGAACATTTCATTTAGATTATTTGTTGAATTTCACTATAAAGTTAAATTTGCAAAACCTGAATTAAAAAAAAAAAAAAAACACACACAAGCTTCTCAGATTTCTCCAGTTCTCCCATTTCGCAAAATCCAGAGGGATAAACTTCTACGCCAAAACACACTACGCCAGTAGCCAGGAACACCAGAAAACGGAAAAATGATTAAAAGAATTATTACAACAATGTAATTCAAATGGACTCAATTAGCGAGAATTAAAATAATTCAACGTGAAATCCTGGAAAACAAATTTAAATTAAAAAATATTTATAGAAGAAGACCCTGGCATGATATTAATCAATGAAGACTATAGGAAACTAAACTGAAAATGTTTGGGTGTAATATATAAATATGCAAGACTCCGCTGATGAAGTCTTTGCAGGAATAGCAATAGCAATCAAGAATAATATTAGACAAAATAGATTTCCAAGACGACATTTTAGCAGTCCAGAGTCAAACTAACAAAGGACCGATAGTGATCGTGACAGGTTAACAGCCGCCAAGGAGACATTATTTCCCACTTCCTGAAGTCATGAAGTTAATGAGCAGGAGAGAACAACCTATCTCATTGCGGATCTAAAAGCCAGACACCAACTATTTGGATAAAGGCATCTAATTACACAGGTCAAGAAATAGATTGACAAATAAAAGATGTATTCACTTAGGACCTGATTTTGATACTTTCGTAGCAAATAACAGAAAAGGAAAGCCAGACATAATATTAGGAAATAACGAAATTCACCTCAGTATTGCCATTACGAAAGGACCAGCAACCTCCTTTGATCATATACCAATGGTAATCACATTGTCAACTAATCCAATATAAGATTCCATCTTCAGAAATACCAAATATAAAAAGAGCAAGTTGGGAAAGCTTCAAAAATGAAATAGAAGGGAAAATGAGAAGACTAACAGTAAATCCTAATGAAATATAAATAAAAGAAATAGTAGACAAAGAACTTTAATAATGGTACAAAAATATAGAGTTAACTATAATAAATTATATATTAATAAGTAAATAAATACTCTACACTTCCACACCCTATTAGTTGTGGCAAGTTAAAATTAATACAATGGCACTACAACATCCAAAATACAGTACTTATAACAGGTTGGAACAACACATTGAAAAGATGTGTATTACTACAAGAGCAGTTAGTACAAGAAAACTCCAAGACTGTATCATCAAAATTCGGAAGACCTAATAAAAAATACGCAAATACAGTACAATAAACCCAATAACTCCGTTTCAAGATGGATGCGAAGAAAATTAATACATCACCATACATAAAGCATAGGATTGAGAAAATGTATGATGACCAAAAGAAAGAAGTACTGCACAAGGCCTACTGGCAGGAAATATTCCAGATGACGAAGAGGATAACCAACATTTCGGCAATCAACAAGAGACAATAGTTTAGGAATTCATTGAACATCATCGACACAAAACAAATCCGCACCATGCATCTGATATTAGCAAAACTCTATGAAGACTGCCCACTAACAAGGAGAATAAGAGTTACTAGGAAATAAATTAATAATTTAAAATCTTTAAGTAGGCACCAGGAGGAAGTTGAATTAACAAGGCCATAATTCAAAATTTACTAGACATTGCATTGAAAAATTAAGAGATACAATGGAACATTTTCAAATTATATTCAAGAATGCAATAATGATTTAAATACCCAAACAGGAAAAGATACTTATCTGGTCGAGAATTATAGACCAATATCATTACTAAAAATATTTGGTAAAATACTTAGAAAAATAATTAACAACAGATTAGGGTTGTTCCTAGAAGGTAATCAACTTCACAATATAAACAAATATGGATTTAGAAAAGGAAGAGGAGCCCAGATTGCAATAGCAACAATATAGGGGAGAATTGCACGATCATCACAAAGGAAGTACTTATGCAACCTATTATGTGGAGATATATAGCCAAGGCATTTGACAAAGTATGGATACAAGGACTTCAATACAAAATATTACATCTCAACTTTCTAGGCATTTGAGAAAATACTAAGCAACTTCATCAAAGATCGAACAGCACCAATAGTCACAAAACTACATAGGGACTCCATTGCCGTTACTAAGTGGAGTCCCAAAAGGATCTCTTACTAAGTCCAACATTATCCATATTATATATACATCAGATGTGAACCCATTACCAGAGTACTGTACTGATCTTTGCAGACTATATAACTCAAATAGTTATACACCCAGAAAAAGTACACGAAGATGGGACCCAACTTAGACAAGAAACACAAAAAACAATGGGCCAAATTGAAAGAATAATTAAATTTGAAAAGAAGTATTAGATAAAGGCAAATAAATCTAAATTCTAACTGGTATTAGTATCTGCATACAAACCTGCGCAAATAAAATTAGACCAACAACTACTGTATTTGACTAAAAGCGCAAGAATAGCTACTATAGGAATGCAATTCGAAGAAAGAGGAATATAAAGATATGTGCAGAAAGACTGAGAATAGCAAGAACACAGAATACAAAACAAAAAAGTTTTAGGAATGTAAAAATATAAAAATCCATTTCTACAAAAGTTTAAAATAATGGAATATCCACCAATACCCAAGTGTTTCGCATCAACCTCCAATATAAGCGCAATACAAAAAAATTATATCAAGGTATGTAATGAGAAACAATCAAGAATATGATTGTCTGGGTAAAGATCAAATGCACAACAAAAACAAAGTAGAAGCAATTAATCAGATTATATATACTGGCAACCAGTATATGGATTAGTTCAGTGCAGTAGTGAATTGACAGAAGAATCCGAAGCAGAAGAGAGAAACCGATAAAAAAAGAAAAAAAAAGAAAAAAAACAAAGACCACAGAAGGTGGAGAAGAGTTTCTTCTTAATTATATTCATCGCAATGAACCTCAACCATTATACTATTAAGAAATGTCTTGTGGAAAATTAATATGTAGAATTTACTAAGTAAATATAATATAAAATCATACCATAAGTTAACATTAAGGTTAAAATTAGATATGAATTTTAGCCAAATAGAATTATAATAAGAAATAAAATTTCAAATATGTAATCTGTAAAACTCACCATGTTAATATAATGTAAGGTCGTTATTGTAATTTTAAAGCCATAGTTAGAAAAATTGTGCCCTTACCCAAATAAAATTGTGGATAAACCACACTACATTATTCTTATTAATACTTAACTCTCTACATTATTCCCTACCATGGTGAGCTAACTAACTGCCCTCTCTCTTCTTTCTCCCATCTTACCTATCAGCTAAAAATAAATAAATAAATAAATAAAATAACAAAGCCTGAATTAATTTGGCAAAGACAGACATTTACAAAACTAACTCATTACCGATATCCTAAACATCATATTTGTATCGTGAACAGAATTAGTATTAAAGTAACTACACCGAATACAGCATTCACTTTTACTTTAAAAAATATTACCATTACCAAACATTCAGTATAAACATAAAAACACTTACTGTAATAAAATACACTAAACGGACAGTCGAAATTGGTACCGGGACCTTGCCGGGTCCTCTCATGTCAAAAGGTAAAGCAAATACCTCAAGGGGACACTACAGGAGTCAGGACCACACAGTTAATCCGGTATTCCCACGGTCACTCAGCATGGGACCTCCCCAGGAGGCTAGATATCCTTGGAAGCTCACAGGGCAATGACCCCGACCACTCAGCCTAACTTCGAAGTCGCCTCAAGAACCCGATGTCTGATGAACACTTAACGAGCCATTAAGAATAACCACCGACAGATGCTTGTTACGAACTTTAAACTTACTTATTTATTCACTTGTTACAACTGCAGTTCTCGACAATGTGAATGTAACACGACAGACTAAACGTAACATTCAATGTAACACTAATTGTCGTCCCTTTGTGTTATTGTAACACTGAAATCATCAAATACTACTTTTCAGTAAAAAGGATATTGGTTTTGATTCTAATTTTTTTCTGTCTGTAATCAATAAAAATTGTAGGTATGTAATTTTGAAATATTTTAGTAATACCCTACTTATTATGTAGATGAAGTTTAATATTTTTCTAATAAAGATATAAAAAAAATACTACTTTTAATGATGGAGTATCAAATTGAATTTTTTTTTTTTAGAAATTCCTTGGTAAAATCGGAGAATGTCTGTTTCAAAGCACATTAAAGATATAATGACTTATTTTCTTTACAATAAACCATAGAATGTTGCGGATATATGTGAATATAGACTAATTTGTGACTATTTTTTTTTTTTTTACATAATCTAAGTTACCAATCGGCAATGACTGACAGTATACAATACACACGTATGGAGAATCCAATAAACTATTCTATCTTCAGAAATACAAAATATGAAAAAGAGAAAGTTGGCCAAGCTTCAAAAATGTGTAGACAACCATCAATGAATTCAAATGAAATATAAATAAAAGAAATAGTAGACAAAGAACTTTAATGGTACAAAAATATAGAGTTAGCTATAATAAATCATACACCAATACGTAAATAAATACACTACACTGCCACATCCTATTAGTAGTGGCAAATTAAAATTAGTAGAATGGCACTACAACAACATCCAAAATACAGTACTTATACCAAGTTGGAACAACACATTAAAAAGAAGATATGTATCGGTAAAAGAAGTTAGTACAAGAAAACTCAAAGATTATATCATCAAAATTGGGAAGACCTAATAAAACACACAAATACAGTACAATAACCCAATTATTCAGTTTCAAGGCTGATGGAAAGCATAACTAATACATCACCATACATGAAGCACAAGAATGAGAAAATGTATGATGACCAAGAGCTAAGGAATTCATTGAACAACAGACAGAACAAATCCGCACCATGCAGTTGATATTAGCAGATTCGATGAAGACTGTCCACTAACAAGGAAAGTAGAGTTACGGGAAAATAAATTAAAAGTTTTAAAATCTTAAAGTAGGCACCAGCAGGAAATGGAATTAACAATGCCATAATTCAAAATTTACCAGACATTGCATTTGAAAAATATTTGGTAAAATATTTTTAAAAATAATTAACAGATTTAGGTTGTTCCTAGAAGGTAACCAACTGCACAATATCAACAAATATGGATTTAGAAAAGGAAGAGGAACCCAGATTGCAATAGCAACAATAAATGAGAGAATTGCACTATCATCACAAAGAAGAAAGTACCTATGCAACCTAGTATGTAGAGATATAACTAAGGCATTTGACAAAGTAAGGATACAAGGAATTCAATACAAAATGTTACATTTCAACTTTCTTGGCATTTGAGAAAAAACTGAAACTTCATCAAAGATCGAACAGCAGCAATGAAGTCACAAAACTACAAAAGGAATCCATTCCTGTAACTAAGAAGAGTCCCACAAGGATCTGTACTCAGTCCAACATAATCCAAATTATTATATATACATCAGATGTGACTCCACCACCAGAGTACTGTACTGATGTCTGCTTTGCAGATGATATAACTCAAAAAGTTATACATCCAGAAAAAAGTACTCGAAGAAGGGACCTAACTTTGAAGACAAGCAGCACAAAAAAACCATGGGCCAAATAGTAAGATAAGTTGAATAAAGTGGAAAACAGAAAAAAATCCAAATTCCAACTGGTATCACTATCTGCACACAAACCTGCACAAACAAGATTAGACCAACAACCACTTAATTTGCCTAAAAGCAAAGGAATATGTACTTTAGGAATGCAATTCGGACAAAGATGAATATAAAGACATTTCGCAGAAAGGCTGCAAATAGCAAGAACACAGAATACAAAGTTAAAATGTTTTAGGAATATGAACAAAACTATAAATATCCATTTCTACAAAAGTCTAATCAGGCCTATAATGGAATATCCATCAATACCCACGTGTTTAGCATTGACCTCTAATATAAGAGCGTTAAAAAAAATAAAGGAATGTAATGAGAAACATTCAAGAATATGATGATCCGAATGTAGATAAAATACATAACAAATACAAAGTATAAGCAATTAATCAGATTCTACATACTGGCAACCAGTATATGGAGTAAACTAGTTTAGTGCAATAGTGAATTGACAGAAGAATCTGAAGCAGAAGATAGAAACTACTTAAACAACAAAGACCACAGAAGGTGGAGCAGAGAATCTTCAGAATTATATTCATCGCGATGAACCTCAACCATTATACTTTTAAGAAATGTCTTGTGGAAAAGTAATATATAAGAACTTACTACGTAAATATATTGCAAAATCATTAGGTTAACATTAACGTTAAAATCTGTACAATTCACCATGTTAATATAATGTAAGATCATTATTGTAATAGGTTATATTAAGGCCATAGTTTAAAAAAATTGTGCCCTTACCCAAATAAAATTGTGGATAAACCACACTTTACATTACTCTTATTAATACTTAACTTTCTACATTATTCGCTACCATAGTTAGCTAACTAACTGCCCTCACTTTTCTTTCCCCCATCTTACCTATCAGCTAAAAATAAATAAAATAAATTGACAATGCCAGAATTAATTTGTCAATTACTATTGTCCTAAACACCATATTTGTATCGTGAACATTATTAGTATTAAAGTAACTGTACCTAATACAACATTCACTTTTAATTTAAAAAATATTACCATTAGCAAAAACGCAGTATAAATATAAAAACACTTGCTGGAACAAAATACACTAAACGGTCACAGTCGAAACTGGTACCGGGTCCTCTCAGGTCAAAAGGTAAAGCAAATACCTCAAGGGCACTACAGGAGTCAGGACCAGTGTTAATCCAATGTTCCCTCAGTCACTCAGCATGGGACCTCCCCAGGAGGATAGATTTCCTTGGAAACTCACAGGGTAATGACCCCGACCGCTCAGCCTAACGTCGAAGTCGCCTCAAGATCCCGGATTCCTGATACACACTTAACGACCCATTAAGACTGACCATCGACAGATCCTTGTTACGAACTTTAAACTTACTTATTCACTTGTTACAACTGCAGTTCTGGACAATGTGATTGTAACACGACAGACTAAACATAATATTCAATGTAACACTAATTGTCGTCACTTTGTGCTATTGTAACACTGAAATCATCGAATACTACTTTTCATGATAAAGGATATTGGTTTTGATTCTAATTTTTTTTCTTTTTGTAATCAATAATAATTTTTAAATATTGCAGGTATATTATTTTGTAATATTTTGGTGTTATCTTACTTATTAGGTAAACGAAGTGTAATATTTTTCTTATAAAAAATTAAAAAATACCACTTTTCATGATGGAGTATCAAATTGAAAACTTTTTTTTTTTTCAGAACTTTATTAGTAAAATCTAGAAATGTCTGTTTCAAAGCACATTAAAGATATAGTGACTATTTTATTTACAATAAATCATGGTATGTTGCCGGATATATGTGAATATAGACTAATTTGTGACAATATTATTTTTCTAAGGTACTCCAAGTTACCAATCTGCAATGACTGGCAGCATGCTATACACACGTATGGAAAAGATCATTCAATATGTGTTCCTTAAAAAAAATTGTGTGTTATATGAGGTGTATTTCAATGTTTTTCTTAATTTTTATTTTGATGCTTTAGGTGCGGTTAGCGATACATTCACCCTCAAGATCAGTCTGCCTTCAGGAGTCCTATTCTTAATGCACATTATTCGGCGTCAGTGACCCTAGTAGTTGTGACGCCAGGTAACCCACAATCAATCAATTAATGCACAACATAAATTCCGAGGAAAGGGGCAGAGCTACATTTATAACAGGTATCCTAACCGTATGATAATTTCTTCCTTAAAACCTGGGAGTCTGGCAACTGCTCCTCCGTACAAATTTGAATTGCTCCGTGGGAGGAACTAGACCTACCGGACGTTACAGGTATACGTAATTTTTTGTATCTCTCCTATTTAATCTTGTTTACTGTTCCCCTAAATATAACCGTATGCTGTAGGCATTTCCGTTCTGCTCTATTCGTTTTAAACCTTTCCTCCAACGGTCAGCAGCATCGACAATGAAATTTCTCAGCGCATCGGACAATAAAACCTTGAAAGAAACTCCACATTTTATTGTAAAAAGAGCCTCCTGACCCGTTGAATGTTGAATAAAGCTGACAAAGTAAGTTTCTATAACAACTGTAATAGAAATCTATAAGATAATGGTGATATGACAATATCTATATAAAACTGAGAACGAAGGAATTTTCATAAGTATGTAAAAAAATATAAATAAATTTGCCATATTTCTTTAACTTGCAGTGTAAACTGTGTATTTCTTCGAATTGTTTTTCCAATTAGATTTATTATTGTAGTTCAATATCTTGTTTCGTTGTCGAGTCAATAAAACGATTAATATAGGCTTATTTCTTCATATCCATCATATATATGACTGAAAGAACGTTTAGATGGTATAGGTTATCAATTACCTAATACCCAAGTTATCTTGTTGTGCACGTGTACAAAAACGTGTTGTTATAGGCCCACTGAGTCGGTCGAAACAAAGTTTTTGGCATATATAGGACAATACACGAGAGAGAGAGAGAGAGAGAGAGAGAGAGAGAGAGAGAGAATTACATGCAAACCGAAACTCCGTCAGCAGCTCCTGTTTTGCATGTCGAGGCAAGAACTCAAACAGAAGAAGTCACAGTCCCACGGATGAACATTAATTAAAACAAAGACCTAACCGACACCTGAGTGATGATAGCGAAACTCAGACCGACGTCATTCTCGTGGGAGACTTACGATGAGTTCCATTCATTTAAATATAGCTCTTAACTGTAACATTGGATATGATGAGCAACTGCTAGCTGCAATCCTTCACGAAGTCCAGGATGTAGAGATGAGTCTCCCAGATGATATCCTCGAACCGAGATATCACTACAGAACTCCACTGCCTGTTAATTGTTAAACTACTTAGTTGGCAATTAATTTATTTTTCTTCTACTTACAACCTTCTTTTCCCTTCCAGTTTTCGGCCCCCTCACGTCTAACGACCGACTTGTCTTCAACTGTCACTCAACTACCGCTTAAGCTGTTGCTAAATTTTGTTTGGCAGTTTCTAATTTTTCGTTTTTCTATCATCGATCTCTACCACTAACGATCGGTGCTTTTTTTCTATCTTCGAGTAATGAAATGTGGTACTAGAACTCTATAGAGTTATGAACTTTTTTCTCCGTTTTTCTACGACGATAACTTTTCCGACTTCCATACTGGCTATCTCTGACTCGCCAGGACTCACAACTATCGATTCTTTCTTTCTTCCAACTGATGGGTACCTTAGGGTTTAAAAGGGTTTACTTGTAACCTCGCATGTTCCTCTTTTCTTTCACTTTTGCAAATGATATATGTCGCCTGCATATTCCATTAATATGATAAAAAGGCTCACCCCACAAACCCTTAAAATCACCTTTCCATCTGCAAAATATTCATGATCTATTGGCTACTCTGTGAGCAAGTGCCCGTGAAGGCATAAGGCCAGCTTAATCTCAAACAACAACAACAACAGTCACAGTCCTTTATTCGTCAGAGAATCGAAGGTCAGCTGACGTGTTCATTGAAGGTTTCCTTGTTGTCGGTGTTTATGATTAACCTGGCGCTATGCCTAGCACGGGCTCTTGTTCATTAAGCAGCCCTCAAAATCCTCGTATTCCGGAGAGCATTACAGTTTGACCACCACCACGAAGGCGTGGCGTTTAAATATCTGCCCTGATGCCAATTTTACAAAAGGACAACTTTATACGTGTGACAGACCGTTGATTGAATGTCTTTTGAGACAAAACACCGGGGCCATATTTATAAGATTATAGGGGTCGTTTTCATTTCCCCTTCTTATTCCGCCCTGTTATCTCTCTCTCTCTCTCTCCTCTCTCTCTCTCTCTCTCTCTCTCTTTCTAAATCTTACAGCTATTTTCTTATTTTAACATTTTAATTATTTAGTCAGTACTTGTAAATGTACATTTATCATTATTACTAAAATAAAATTAGAAATTTGAAGGTAGTTGATGAATGCTATAGATTAGGAGATATATTTCTTGTTATTATCTATAACGAGGAGTGCGTCCTTCTTAAGATTCCAATCAATTATCTTGTCAGAGAGAGAGAGAGAGAGAGAGAGAGAGAGAGAGAGAGAGATTAAGGAACCAAGATATCTGTAGAAAGGGGAAATGCCTCCAAATATACCGTGACCACCGGAAGTGCCCCTTGGAGACAGTTTTTAGATGCTTACCAATGGCTTTAAACGCACGACGGATCTGATTGAATTAGATGCCATGCTGATAGAAGATCTGATTCCGTTTTTTATTGAAAATAAATAAATAGATTATAAATAGATCAATAAATAAATAAATGAATACACTTAAAACTAAGACTTTTTCAGTCATGAACCTGTGTAATTTATTTAGAATTCTGCGTAACGAAAAAGATGGTATTTGATGTCTGTAATGATAACAATTGTTTTCCTTCTCTGTTGATGCTATAGAATTGGCAGATATGCGGAGATCAACTGACGCGGAGAGCTCATTTCATTTTGGAATGACATGCTAGAACTTGATACCGGTTTGGAATGGGAATGAAACGCCTTAGAGAGGAGCTATGGTCCCTCCTAGGTTCATTAGGAATGAATTATCGTGCGGATAGGATACCAGTTAAGTTTGCTTTCATTGAGCAAATAAGGATATCGACTCTCGATTCTTAAAAATAAAAAAAATAATGAATAACTTTAAAAACAACTTTATTTAAGAAACACATCTCATTATAAAATTAATGGTAGTTTCATGATAATATTATCAGGAGTAGAATGTATGAAAATATAAATTAAGAAAGGCGATGATGAGGAAGAAACAATTATAGAACTTATAGTTTTGGGTCTCATCACAAGGAACATTGGATATCGCCCCAGAACGGAACCATCAGCTCTCAAAAGAAGATATAAACTAAAATGTCTATAACAAACATTTCTCCAAGGAAATAACCCAAGATGGAGCTTTGAAAATAAAAGAAATCTGAAGAAGAGAGGAGGGAGAGAGAGAAGAGGAGAGAAGAGAGATAGAGAGAGAGAGAGAGAGAGAGCCCCAAGCACGAGAGAGAATTTCCATGCACAAGACGACTGAATTCAAATGACAAATGTACAATCGTGAAACAACTTAGACATTACGTAAGATCCTGGAACTATAAACATGGAATGAACATGAGCGAATTCCGACGTGTGCAACATACCGCCATTGCAAAGGGTGGAGAGAGCTTTGTTATGGCGCCAGTGAAACAGACATCCTTTGGTGTAGATAAATCACTACTATGATGTGATTCGCTTGATTGTGGGCATTTACTTTGATTGACGCTACCACCGCGTAGCCAGACTCCACAGTCAGGCATTTCAGGGTAGAAGCATTCGCCAGAAATACAATAAACTTGTTCTCTTCCAGGGGCAGTAATACCCAGTGTTTCGAGTTCAGCTTTTGTACATTTAGCAAATTCTGTAATTTAGTGGTAAACCAGCCTGTATCATAGACTTAAAGTTATTATTATTAAATAAGAGTGACGTTAATAAGTGATCTGTGAATATAAATTATGTTAACAAGTGTTTCTTTTTGTAATAATGACTGATATAAGTCAACATAACTACAATTTAAATCCATTGTGTCAGGTGATAGGGTCCCAAGGTGATAAGACCTACGTAGTGCATAAAATGTAAAGTAGAGTGTAAAGACTTTGATACTTAGAGGGATATTATATATAAAGGGTTCAACAGGCTTTAGTGGTAAAATTTACTACACAACCCCATGGCAAGACATGAAATCACTGTCTCAGCACACGGCTACATTGCATGATTATTTCTATTGTATGAGACATATACGTGCTTCATTGGGTTCATTGGAAAGTGCTTTTCAAGAGCTTTTAACCGATGATAAATTTATCAAAATTTATAATAAACTTGGAACAGTAGAGTAAAAAAGCGAACCCAGGTAAAATTAATATCTAGATATCTTTACTTAAAACGCTGTAGCATCGTATTTCCTACACGCTTAATTATATGCATTTAAAAGGGATTTTCAAGAGCTTTCCAATGAGCCTTTAATTATTAAAGGCTGTGGAAATTTAGGACGACAAGTACTTTTTTTCTTTTTTTTATTATTAAAGTGAGATACATAGGAGTAAATTCACATAGTGAAAGTTGTACATAAACAAAATGAAAATATTTACAATTAGAAAATTTTATAAACTATTCATTTTTTCAGAAAAAAATATAACTAATATAATTGAAATAATGTTCTGATCTTTCAAAACAGCCAAATTTCTAAAAAGGAACCGTAATTGTTCTTTATCCTATTGTCCATCTATTAAATATAAATCTCTCCTGTAATTATTGAAATTATTAATAAGTAACCTTATGATATCATTTGCAACCACATTCAAATCATTTCTAGTACACCATATCGTATATATATAAGAATACCATAAAAATATAACACACATTCCTCCTACAATTACTTTCGGTATTGAAGTCAAAATATAAAAATTTCATATTGTTCTCCGGCTCAAATTACAAATGTTTTCAATTACACTTCTCAGCCATTTTGAAAACTGGTTCAGTTCTTTTACAAAAATAAAAAAAGATCAATAGCACTTTCCTCTATATTACATATTTCACATAAGGAATTGCTGGATCAATTTAAAAAGTGAAGACGTTTTTTCACAGGCCGTCCGCAAGGCGATGTTGTAATAGCTTCATTCAACGTCATCTACATTTAACACGCATGGCCATTCCATGTTTATAGTTCCATGCGTTAAGATCTAAGAAAAAAGTAAAAAGAAACTACTTATTAAAGAAAGACAAACGAGCCTAATAATTATTGGAAGCTATGTGAATCATGTGAAAACCACAGTCCAAAAATATGAATTTACACTTAAAGGAGGAAGAGTGATAGTTAACATTTATATTTTATTTAGTTTATACTCAAATATCTTTATTGATGATAATAACGTTTCTAAAAGACAAATTAGCTCTTAACTCCGTTGCTGACAAGAGAAACAAAGCCAGGAAATACCCAAATGGATTCTAAAAGGTCAAGGAAAAGTGTATCCACAATCCGTGTGTTTCATTTGTGACCAAGTGCGCAAGGGAGACAATAATTCTCCAGGAATAATTCCGTCCACAGAGCAAGTAAGGCTTAGGGGGAGAAGCACGGTCAGCTTCCTAAGTTTTACGAAAGGATTATCATGTGGTCAATGTACCAGTTGGGTCTACCGCCTTTTTAGGGATTTAGAATACACTGAGAGTAATGACCTTTAGGATGAGCTTCCATTAAGAAAAGTACATCCAAAGGAAGAGAAACCTCGATGGCCGATGAAATTCTTATGAAGTCTTGACCTCTGCTCACTTGGTGTCACCATATACGGTCTCCCGTCTCCTTCTGCAGGATTACTCTCCTAGTTCGACTTAGGAAATATATTATGGAGTGCGTACAACAAGGTAAATTTCGGATTTTTTTCTTTCGGTTTTAAGACTCTATAGTACTATTGTAAGAAATATTACAGTGCGTGTGGGTCTTAACAATTCATTGCAATTTATTCATTAAGTGAATTATATATTTTTTTCTAAATACAGACCTCGTGTTTCTTAAGGATTACTGATACCTCCATTGAAACAAAATGCTTCATATTATTGCAAACAATCTTGGATGGAGTAACTAATTTCATAGGCCTAACATAGTCTCGAGATATGTTTCATTTGCCTATTTTATTATCTGTTTATTGTTCCCTTCACCGCCTAATAGTTGGTCTTATTTTCCAGCAGCAGCAGTTGGTGGAGGAGTGATGGTGGTGGAGGACGTTGTCATGACCTGCCTACCGAAAAGCTCCCGTGCAAACTGTCGGCGGCGTCTCCGACTGGAGGGAGGACGTGAGACGAAGGGCGAAGAGGCCAGGCAGACTTTGGCCGAAGAGGAAGCCGAGAGACTTCGGCAGAAAAGAGGGAGACTCTAGCATCTTGGGGCCGACAAGGGACGAGGAGCCTTCAGCTTGTGGACTTCCTGGCTGCACTGCCGCCGCCTCCGTCGCCAACCTTCTCCCCGCCGAAGGAGGAGGAGGAAGAAGCGGCACCTACAGAAAAACAGTCACTTCTTGTAGGCCGATCAGACGCCTGTTGGCGTTTTGATTTAATTGTGAATTTCAAAAATTAATTGTAGACCAGGCGCGTTTGTGAATAGGAAGGAATTGTCGTAATTATTTTATTTACTATTTATTTGATATTAGATGTAAAAATATATCGCTAATGAAAGTGATCAAAACCTGCTCGGTTTTATTATTTGTACTTAATACCGATTTTTTATTGTATGTTTTAGAAAACATAATATATGTGTTACACAAATGAATATGGATTTTACTTAAGTTTCCTGACCAAAAAATAAATGAAAATGAGAGATAAGACATTGAAATACAAATGAGAGTTGCACATTGTGTAGAGCATATGACTATTCTGCCTTTATAGATCTGATATTCCTTTATCACAAGCCATATCTATATGCCCGCATGTCGTCAGATCTATGCAAAAATTGTATTAAACTGAAAAAATATAAAAACTTTGAACTGATAGGTGGATGAATAACTAATTTGTCTACGTAATAAATAAATTACAATATAGAATTAGCTATCACTATCAAGATTCAAATGGACCTTTAAGTAGAAAATCCCAAATAAGAGATTTTAATTCTTTTGTGAATATTTCCCATACCTTGTGAATAACATTATCATATTCCGTAGAACAAATAAAGAACGAATGGTTGTAATAACTTCCATCTATTGTCACAGAAGTTTTTAGTGTTTAAACGGGTGTTTGAAGTCCATATGGAGGAGAAATCTTAAACCCTGAGTACAGACTTTAATTCTTCAGTCTAACGTTTACAGCTCACCATGGCGGTAAGGAACCGAATATGTCGCTTCAGTGTAGTGTTAAAACGTGAACTTTTAAAGGTCATTTCGAGTTTTATTATGTTCGAGGAAATGCCATAGATTTTAATGGAGTATAATTTTCAGCCTAGCATCCACACTAGTGCTAACTACAATTTATCAACAGTTAGGTTAGTAACCTAACATCTATATCCTCTGAAGCCATCACCCGAAACACATTCTATTCATTTAAGAGTTCAGTTTCGTTATTCCTGTAGCTTCCAGAACAAACTGGTGGCATGTTGGGATTAGAAAGTTCGAATTCTGTAGCGTGGGAAAATGCGCAATGGTTATGCCTAAATCCAGCGAGTTTGTGTGTGGCCATAAATCAAATTTTGTGCATAGGACTAATCGACACCTTAGATGGTGTGGTTAAGTACTCTGGAGTGAAGGATAATCCTTTACCGTGACTTTCAGGTATAAACACGAAATTACAGATCATTTGTTGATTAAAAGAATAAAAATTACTACGCTTGTGCACGGTATGTATGAAAATGTTTAGTATTAAAACTTTTATAAGATATCGAAGGTGATGATTATATAAATAAAAGGAATTATAATAGAATATTTTAAATCTTACTGATCCTGTTTGCCCGATTAATACATACAAGTACAAGCTTCCGACAAATGCAAATTCAAATAGTGTATTTGATATAGTATGATACATCAAAAAGAGCTTGTTAGCATGCTAACAGACACACTCCAAAACTTCTCTAACAAGAGCATTGTTTTAACTATATTGTGCAGCTGATTCATTACAACCTTAAAGGGTCACAAAAATGACACAAACTACAAGAAGAATTTACACATTAAAGCCTAATGTCAAATTTGTTTGATTTTTTTCAAAATTTCCTAATTGTCATTTTTATTAGATAACTTACCATATCTGCAACATTAGTTATTTTGATATTCCGATACTCATTCATGTTATGTAAAAGAATATGGGACTTTGGAATAGCGCCACCCAGTTTACAAGGAATAACATCTTTATTCAATACACTTCCAGTAATAATAACTTTATTCTAAACGAAGCCTCATTATAATGAATGATATTCCTTCACTTAAGCATACTTTTGTACACGTGCACAGCAAATTGCCTTAGCCATTATGTAATCGATAATCTATAGCATCTGGACTTCTCTTCTGGTCATTATATTTGGTACGTATGAAGGAAAATAATATCACAGATTTCCATTATATGGGGTTACTGTTTTTAAGGGCATTTTCTTTATATATTTACAGGAGCTACATTACACCAGAAAGAAGACGCCAAGTAGAGGAAACCTCCAACGCCAGAAATTTGTCCAAAAAGCAGAGTCAAGACGCCATCCTCCGACCGCCTACCTCCTCTCCAACTACTCCCCAATTACTCCAGACTACAGAAGACTCCCGGCTCTCGTCTACTCCCAGATTACTCCGACGTGCTGCCCTGAAGGAGACCAAGTCTGGAGGGAGCGGTGGGACTCTAGAGACCGCCGGAGGGAGGAACTCCAAGGGGTCAGGAGGCGTCTGCTTCAGCAACAGTAGTTTGTCAGCATTTTATTGCTCTGAAGCTCTTGACTATTTCATTGTCGACGATGTCTGCCAACCCCGTTGAAGGAAGAACATTTAATTTCTAATAAAGCCTAGGAGCAAGTTAAGGATAGTGATTATTTAATAGACTTCCAAGAAAGTAAGAAAAAATAACCGAAGCTTCAAGAAATATTTAGGGCTAATGATTATGCAACAGACTTACAACGGATGACTCATTCGAAGCAAAAAGTTTTAAAATCTAACTGAAAAAATCAGACACGTTCATGAAATAGCTAATCTTTTTTAAGACTGAAAGAAGTGACTCTTCGAAGGCGTACTAAGTCTAAAATAAGACTTAGACGTAAGTTACTAAAGGCTCTACCAATAGTGCAATAAATAAAGCAGTTACATCAAATTATAATGAAACTTTTATACTTCTGAACGTAATGATACTTAAAGAAATAAGAGTATTTAGGATTTTAAGGGAAGATAGTCTACGGGCTTAAACTGTGATTGTGAGCGTTTTTTTTTTTTTTTTTTGTAGGTTTTTTTTTTTTTTTTTTTTTTTTTTTTTTTTTTTTTGTCTAAGATTTTAAGCTATGCGATTCTATACATATTTTTTGAGTTTTCAGCTATTTGAGGCTAGGAGTTGAGCTATGTGAGCCAGGGATTTTATTCTATTTCATATATCTAGACCTGCAGTTTTGATTGATAAAGTCTATGCAGTAATAATTGTTGAATTTGTCTCAACCTATTTTTTTATATCAAGTTATGATACCTATAGATTAACCGAGAATCAGTATTTTAAGTTCAATAAATGAATTTCGCAATTGCATAAATTATCTGGTTCTTGAACCAACTAACCTACTACTAAACAAAACAAAAAATGACCTTTCTTAGCAAGTGCTAACATAAGTAAAATTTTAACAATTTAAGAGTATATGATTCGGCACAATATATCTCCAGTGAGGGTATGCAGGTCATGATACTGTTCAACACCGTCATGGCATATGCCCCGAAATCGTGAGGATCCATTGTCAGTATGTTGCGAGTAGTGTGACCTCGCGCCCACAATTCTTGCCCAAGGTACCTTGCTCTTACCCAGCAGCTCGAACAGTGGCCACCTGTAAATTGAACATTTTCATAGAATTGTTTGTTGATTTTCACTATAAAGTTAAATTTGCAAAGCCTGAATTAAATTAAAAACACAGCCTCTCTATTAAGCTTCTCAGATTTCTCCAGTTCTCTTATTTTGCAGAATCCAGAGGGATTATCAACTTCAGCGTCAAAACATATTACGCCAGTAGCCAGGAATACCAGAAAACGGAAAAATGATAAAAATAATTATTACACCATTGATATTCAAATGGACTCAATTAGGGATTAGTTAAATAATTCAATAACGTGAAATACAGGAAAACAGAAATTTGAATTATACAATATATTTATAGAAGACCCTGGCATAATAATAATCAATGAACACGATATAAAACTAAACTATGAAAATGTTTGGGTGTAATACATATATGCAAGACTTCGCTGATGAACCCTTTGCAGGAATAGCAATAGCAATCAGGAATAATATTAGACATAAGATAATAGATTTCCTAGACTACTTTTTATTAGTCCCAGTTCAAACTAACAAAGGACCGATAGTGATCACGACAGGTTAACAGCCGCCAAGGAGACATTATTTCAAACTTCCGGATGTCATGAAGTTATTTGCAGAAAAGAGGAACCAAACTATCTCATTTCGGATCTAAAATGCCAGACACCAACTATTTGGATAAACGCATCTAATTACACAGGTCAAGAAATAGATTGATAACAGAAAGGAAAGCCATATATGATAAGGAAATAACGAAATTCACCTCAGTATTGCTATTACGAAAGGACCAGCAACCTCCATTTGATCATATACCAATAGTAATCACGTTGTCAACTAATCCAATAAATGATTCCATCCTTAGAAATACAAAAATATAAAAAGAAAGTCGGAAAGCTTCAGAAATGAAATAGTAGGAAAAATGAGTAGACAACCAACAATAAACTCAAAATGAAATAAATATAAGAAATATTAGACAAAGAACTTTAAGAACACTGAAAAGATGTGTATCACTACAAGAGCATTAGTACAAGAAAACTCCAAGATTGTATCATCAAAATTGGGATGACCTAATAAATAATACACAAGTACAGTACAATAACCGAATAACTCCGTTTCAAGACTGATGGGAAGCAAACTAATATCACTATACATAAAGCACAGGAATGAGAAAAAATGTATGATGATCAAGAGAAAAAAGTACTGCACAAGGCCTACTGGTCCAGGAAATATTCCAGATAACCCAAGACGATAACCAAAATTTCGACAACCACCATGAGCCAATAGCTTAGGAATTTCATTGAACAACAGACAGACCAAATCCGCACCATGCAGTTGATATTAGCAGACTCGATGAAGACTGCCCACTAACACGGAAAATAAAGTTGCGGGAAAATAAATGAATAACTTAAAGTCTTAAACTAAGGCACCGGGAGGAAGTGGAATTAACAAGGCCATAATTCCAAAATTTACCAGACATTGAATTTGAAAACTTACTTAAAGAGACAATTGGGGTCCCACAATGAAACATTTTCCAATTATATTCAAGAATGCAAGAATGATTTTGATACCCAAGACAGGAAAAGATACTTGTCTGGTCGAGAATTATAGACCAATATCATTCCTAAAAATATTTGGTAAAATATCAAAAGAATAATTAAACAAATTAAGGTTGTTCCTAAAAGGTAATAAACTACACAAGATAAACAAATATGGATCTAGAAAAGGAAGAGGAACCCAGATTGCAATAGCAACAATACATGAGAGAATTGCACTATCATCACAAAGAAGAAAGTACCTATGCAACCTAGTATGTAGATATATATAGCCAAGGCATTGACAAAGTAAGTATACAAGGTATTAAATACAAAATATAACATCTAAACCTTCTACGCATTTGAGAAAATACTATGCACTTCATCAAAGATCGAATAGCAGCAATCAATTCACAAAACTACATAGGGAGTCCCACAAGGATCTGTACTCAGCCAACATTATGTTATCCATTATATATACATCAAATGTGACTCCACCACAAGAGTACTGTACTGATGTCTGCTTTGCAGACGATATAACTCAAATAGTTATACACCCAGAAAACGTACACGAAGAAGGGACCCAACTTTGAAAAGACAAGTAGCACAAAAACCAATAAACCAAATAGAAAGAATAAATAAGTGGAAAAAGTGGAAAAACAGACAAATAAATCCAAATTCCAACTGGAATCTATCTGCATGCAAAACCTGCACAAATAATATTAGACCAACAACCACTTAATTTGACTAAAAGCGCAAGAATAGCTACTATTGGAATGCAATTCGGACAAAGAGGAATATAAAGATATGTGCAGAAAGACTGAGAATAGCAAGAACATAGAATACAAAGCTAAAACGTGTTAGGAATATGAACACAAATATAAAAATCCATTCTACAAAAGTCTAATCAGACCAATAATGGAATATCACCAATACCCAAGTGATTAGCATCAACCCCCAATATAATTGCATTAAAGAAAGAAAAAAAATCAAGGTCTGTAATAAGAGACAATCAAGGATATGATGATCTGAATATAGATCAAATACACAACAAATACAAAGTAAAAGCAATTAATCAGATTATATATACTGGCAACCAGTATATAGTTCAGTGCAATAGAGAACTGACAGAGAATCTGAGCCAGAAGAGAGAAACTACCCAAACAACAAAGAACACAGAAGGTAGAGAAGAATGTCTTCATATATTCATCGCGACGAACCTCAACCATTATACTGTTAAGAAAAGTTTTGTGAAAAATTAATATGTAGAATTTACTAAGTAAATATAATGTAAAATAATTACGATAAGTTAACATTAGGTTAAAATTAGAAAATATGAACGTTCTCCTAATAGAATGATATTAAGAAAATAAAATTTCAAATATGTATTCTGTACAATTCACCATATTAATATATGTAAGGTCGTTGTTATAGTATGTTAATATTAAGGCTATAGTTAGAAAAAATTGTGCCCTTCCCTAATAAAATTGTCGATAAAACATACCTTACATTAATCTTATTAATACTTAACTTTCTACACTACTCCCTACTAAGGAGAGAAGAAGACATCGTCAGGGTAACTTGTATTTACTTTCTCTCTGTACTTGGCCTTTATTTTTTGGTGATGTAATGTACTCAAGCGCTGATAACAATGCATGGAGCATCGTGAAGTGATGCGACCTACACAGACTTAGGTGGGAACTTTTATAAGTACGGAAATAGAAACAAAAGTAGACTGGGTATTTGGAAACTTGTTTTTACCCGAGGCGTTTGCGTTGGGGAAAGTCTATTTTTCTATGATAAATTTTACCCGTTCTCTGTTGTTGTTTTATGAGATACAGTACTAAACAACATGGATTAGTTTTCCAAGCTTATATGGAGAAAGGACTCCATTGGTCTACAATTCCTTGGAGGTTTCATGTCCATCGAAAATTTATGTATTGTGTTATTCAGAGAATTGAAAACTTGATAATGCGGACATTTTGGGGTTTTGGGGCACAGAATGTAAGCAGGAATAAAGTAGTAGTTAAGTTTAGCTCAGAGAACAAGTTCTTTGAAATAGCATGGCAATTTGAGGATAAGCAAATTAAGATAAAATGAGGTAGATAGTGGGGGAAAGTTGTGAATATAAAAAGTACCTCGTATACATATGTATCGATAAGGAATGCACCATTTGAATTGTCTGATGAATTTATAAATATTATGAGCAGATATGGAAAAGTAGATTCAATAAGAACCAACAGATTCAGTATGGGACCCCTCCCCGAAAGGCCTGCTGAATGGGATACGGGACAATAAAGATGAAGATTAGAGATAAAATCCCTCCCTTCGTCGATAAGTGTCTGGATAACTTAAGTATATTATATGATGGGCAGAAAAAGAACCTGTTACAGATGCGGACAAGGAGGCCATAAGTGAAAGATTGTAACATCGATATTATGGAGGAACTAGTATGTGGAATGAAAAAGACTTCCCTGACATAAGCAGGCTAAGAAATGATAATATATAAGAGAAGGATAATTGTGATAATAGAAAACAAATAAGAGAAGGAAATAACATTGAGGGACAAGAGGTAAATGATAGCCAAAGAGGAATTGATATTAGTGAAGATAAAACTGATGTATACGCAAATAGTGAAGCTGACAAAGGTCCAAGAGGAAGTACCCAGGGAAACCAAGGAGGTAAAAAAATAAGGAAGAAGGATAAGAAGAGGGAAATGAAGATTATCGAACGAGTGAAATAGTGTCGACGAGATGTGTGCTCGTTTGCAGTTATATCCTGATGAAGTCGTGCAAGTAGAAACAGAAGAAGAAGGAACTGCACAATGAAGAAATTATAAATGGAAGAAAGGTGGAATGCGAAGACATGCAAATAGTAATCGAAGAAATAGTCAACATTGAAGAATACGAGCTGATACCAACGGAAAAAGAAGTTCATAAAGAAGAAAAGGGTGAAGGTGAAAATGGTTTGGATGTAGAGTCTATGAGGAATACTAAACAAAATTCCTGGAATATTTCGAACTAATCTAGTTCCTAATGTTAATGTCCCTAACTTAAAACTGCAAGGATGGTGGAGATATGTGGATGATATTTTTTGCTATTCTGCAAGGTGATGAAAATGAAATAGAAACTTTTCTAAAATGAACTCAATAAGTTTGATAACATATCCATTCACTTTAGAGAAAAGTAACAATAAAAAACTGCCCTTTTTAGACATACTCATAGAAAGAAAAGAACAGGATATGAATTCAGCACATAGAAAGCCCACACATACAAACTCAATATAACCCATTTCTTCTCTTTTCACAGTCATGATATAAAAATAGGGGTTCTAACAGGTTTATTTCTTAGGGCAATGAGAAAAAAGTGTGACCCTTGCAAGATAGAACAAGAAATAATTACATCGGTAAAGCTTCGATGCAATAGCATATCTGGAATGGTTCAGAAAAAGGGCATTCAACAAAGCTAGAAAAATTTTTTTATTTTTTCAGAGCAAATGTAGAGAATGGGGGAGTACATGGAATAAAGAAAACAAGAAAATAGTTTGCCCTCCCTTTTATGCCTAAAACTGAAAACAAATCACTTTAAAAATGAAAGAAAGTAAATATAAATTTGTATATACCTTTGATAATACCGTAAAAACAAAGTATGTAAAAATAAATTGGAAGGAGAAGACAGTAATCCAGATGATGTAGCGGGGTACACATAATCAATTGCAACAATTTGTGGGGAATAAGGTAGGGGAATAAGGACGAGAGTCCAAGAACATAGAAGGGCAGTACAACTTAACTCTCTAGGGGAGCTATAGCTAGGCATTGTTGGGAAAATGACCATAGGATGGATTTAAAAAACAGTAGCTTATATACAAAAGCAACAAAATTAGTCACAGGAGGGTAGTAGAAGGTGCACTCATCAGAAAGATTAAAGTAATAGAAGGAAACAAAGGTTTTAACCTCAGAAGATCCCATAAGCCGAACTTTGATATTAAAAGAAGCTAAGATTGACCCTGCTGACCTGGAGATCAGGTTTCCTGCCCAACAGACTTTTGGTGACCACACCCTTACTCAAGGATTAATCCCATTGACCATCAAGCTCAGGGATATCAGTGTGACAAGAGGGAGATTGGAACTCTCAGGAAACCAGAACAGCCATCACATAAATGACAGCTCAACGAGAAGAAGTTCCAGAAGACTGCTGGGCCTTGACCCAGGCTAACATCCCAAACATCTCTTGAAAATGGCCACAGAGAGGGCCTGAAAGTACTCGAGTGTGTAGTAAAACTAACTGTTAAAAAATTTTACATTAGAGGTAAACAAGTTACAAAGTGATTTTGTGGGTTTCTTTTTCAATCTTCAGAAGAAAACTGAAGGAAGTTTTTTTTTTTTGGTACAAACATAAGTGTATTGTATTAGGCATATTGATAACCAATGATTATAAAGAAATGGTAGATGAAAACTGGGATGCTTTAATCAATAAAGTTAAAGGTAAAAATAAATATGCTTTCAACTCTATACTTGTCTTTATATCAAAAGGCTATTCTTGTAAATTCTCTTATTTTAAGTAAGTCTGGTACATGTGTCATGTATTTCCAAGCAAAAATTATCGAACAATCTGTTTTCCGGTATTTGAGTGTGGAACTTACCAACCAATTAAAAGGGATTCCTTGTATCTGCCAAAAACAAAAGGTGGTATTGGGGTTATTAATGAGTTTTATAAAACAGCAGCTATTTTAACAAGTACGTTCTTGAATATTATGTTATTTGATAGTTATGGACGAGAATTAGCCTTATATTCACATGTATTTGAATAAATTTGTTGTGGGTTGTAGAAGATTCCCCTAATATGTCTTATGTTGCTACTCCCTTTTATAATATATTATTGGTAATGTAAGGAAATTATTGAGAATGCCTAATTTTTCCATACGTCAAAAGAATATTTATCAGTATTTGATGCCAACCCATAAGCCCATTGTAATTGAGAGGTACCCGTAGCCATAACTGGGGCAATATATGGAGTAGCCTATTATGCAAATTCTATCAAAAATAAAGAAGGTATTATGTACAAGATTTTGGTATGAATTATTCGGCTACTAAGGAAAGACTGAAGATATTGAATATTTGCTGATAATAATTTTTGCAATAAATGTATGGAAAATGAAAATCACCTGCATGTTGCATGTTGTTTATTTTTGTAAATATGTTAAAAAATTAATTTGGAAGTGGCTTCCAGAATTTGATTGAAGAGGTTATTGATATTGGATTTTGATTATAAAGAAAAGAAGAAGAAAAAATACATTAAGTGTACTTATTAATGAGTATGTAAATTGTTTGTGGTATAGCAGAGAAGATGTGTTACCAAGTCAAATAATTTCAATATTAAAATGTAAAATAAAGTACACAAAATTGGTATTATCAAATGCATATGAACTTGAAAAACATTTCACATGTGAATAATATTTGAATCCATATATCAATGTACTTAGTATGTTATATTGTTGATATAAGTATGAAAAGTTGTATATAATTAATTGATATTTGTAATGAAATTTCAATAAAAAAAAAAACTCCCTACCATGGTTAGCTAACTAACTGCCCTCACTCTTCTTTCGCCATCTTACCTCTCAGCTAAAGAGAAATAAATAAATAAATTGACAAAGCCCGACATTTACAAAACCTAACTCATTACCGTTATCCTAAACACCATATTTGTTTTATCGTGAACAGAAGTAGTATTGAAGTAAGTACACCGAATACAGCGTTCACTTTTAATTTAATAAATATTGCCATTACCAAAAAAACAGTATAAACATAAAAACACTTACTGGCACAAAATACACTATAATAAACGCTCACAGTCGAAATTGGTACCGGACCTTTCCGGGTCCTCTCAGGTCAAAAGGTAAAGCAAATACCTCAAGGGGACACTACAGGAGTCAGGACCACACAGTTAATCCAGTATTCCCACGGTCACTCAGCATGGGACCTCCCCCAGGAGGCTAGATATCCTTGGAAGCTCCACAGGGCAATGACCCCGACCGCTCAGCCTAAACGTCGAAAGTCGCCCCTCAAGAACCCGATGTCTGATGAACACTTAACGACCCATTAAGACTGACCACCGACAGATGCTTGTTACGAACTTTAAACTTACTTATTTATTCACTTGTTACAAATGCAGTTCTGGACAATGTAATTGTAACACGATAGACTAAACGTAACATTCGATGTAACATCTAATTGTCGTCTCTTTCTGCTATTGTAATATTAAATCATCAAATACTACTTTTCAGTAAAATGGATGTTAATTTTGATTCTATAATTTTTTTCTTTTTGTAATCAATAAAATTATTTGTAATTATTGTAGGTACATAATTTTGTAATATTTTAGTAATATTCTACTTATTATGTAAATGAAGTGTAGTCTTTTTCTAATAAAGATATACAGTAGTGACTTATTTTCTTTACAAAAATCATAGTATGTTGCCGGATATATGTGAAGATAGACTAATTTGTGACAATATTTTTTTTTCTAACATACTCTGAGTTAACCAATAGGCAATGACTAACAGTGTACAATACACACATATGTAAAAGATCCTTCAATATATGTTCCATAAACCATTGTATATTATAAGATAGATAATTTTCATAATATGTTTTCTTTTTTTCCTGACGCTGCAGTTAGTGATACATTCACCCTCAAGATTCACTTATTTGGCGTAAGTGACCCTGGTAGTTGTGACACCAGATACTCACAATCCATCAATTAATGCACAACATAAATTCCGAGGAAAGGGGGCAGAGCTACATTTATAACAGGTATCCTAACCGTATGATAATTTATTCCTTAAAACCTGGGAGTCTGGCAACTGCTCCTCCGTACAAATTTGAATTGCTCCGTGGGAGGAAACTACACCTAATGGACGTTACAGGTACACAGTAAATTTTCTCTCAACTATTTAATCTCATTTACTTGTCCCTTAAATAAAACTTGTATGCTGTAGCATTTTCGTTCTGTTCTATTCGTTCTAAAGCTTTCCTCCAACGGTCAGCAGCATCGACAATGAAATTGCTCAGAGCATCGGGACAATAAAACCTTGACAGAAACTCCAAACATTTTATTGAAAAAGGAGCCTCTTGACCAGGGGGCCTGGATTAAAGGGAGGGCAACAGGGGCTATAGCCCCAGGGCCCCCACATAATGAGGGGATTTCCATGACCATTATACATTTTTCACTTTTTGGGTTTTCATTTTCTTTTTACCACCCTTAGTGACCTTTTGTTTTCTGTTATCTTTTCATTTTCAATCCCTCCGTTTTAATTTCTTTCCTCGCTTTATCTTGTATTTCTCTCCCTTAAATAAAAAGAAACGTATTGGTAAAGATATATGAATTTGTTCATGTTATCAATTATTCTATAGACCACTAATTAGGCTAATAGAACTATTGTACTGATAATTTTTTAGAAGTTTAGAATTACATAAATTGAAAGGAGTAACTGTTATTTTAATTAAGAAAGCAGAAGGAGAGTAAGAAGTAGTCTCTTTAATGAAAGTTGAAAATTTGTAAAGAATACACTGTCAGCTTACACTATGTGTAGTGCTTTTGTTTATTGTTATTTCTTGTTGTCAGTCAAGTCCGACGTTTGAAATGAATCCAGTGATTAATAAGGCATGTGAAGTTGAATTTTATTTTGTGCGTGACAGACATAAGACTCCTCGTATATACGAAAGTGGTGCAAAATAAACACAAAATGTCTTAAGCACGTGACAAAAAACGTCTAGAAGCAATGTCAAAAGTACCCCTAATAAGACCACCTACTTCGACCTTGCTGCATAAAACAGCCTGTTGAAAATGCTTCAGATCCGTCAGAAGAGGCACCAACAAGTAAATTAATTATAGAAACTGAAACACCATCTTCAGAAAAGGCAGAGCCTTTGGACCATAGCTTCAAGTAGCTCTACACCAGTGTATGAAGTCGACACAATTTTCTAGGGGTGCACATGAACATAAGGACGTACAGGAACACGAGGAGATGTTGCTATGGAAAAGGTCAGTATGAAAAATCAAGGTTTTGAGAATGATATTGGTTTGTGACTGGGTCATCTACAGAAGAAATGATAACTTTTTCGGCAAAGAAGGAATCAAGTTGAAATTACAACATTATTGATAACAGTTACTGGAAAATGCTTCAAAACTCCAAGATCAGGTGAAAGGGAAGAGTGGAATTCATTACTCACGTAAATGTTCTCGAAGTTTGTTCAGAGGAAAACACTTAATAATGAAATAATTAATCGTTTCATGGCTCTGTTTCTCTCCAACAACTGGCAAAGTTTATTGTTTTCCCTGTAAGGTTGTTGATTCAGGAATCTGAAAGGGCAAATGATCCACTGATGGATTTTGTGACTGGAAGCATGGAAATGACAGGATAGCTGATCACGAGAAATCAAAGTGCCATCTAGAATCCATCATTACTGAAGCCAAACTATGGAAAGAACATGGCTGAATAGATCAAGAATTACCAAATCAGTAGCTCAATTGCAAGAATACCGGTGTAAACTTCTTACACGTATTGTAAGTACAATTAAATTTATCGCGGAGTGAGGACTAGCATTCAGAGGCACAGATGGACTGATTGGTTCTCGTCAAGTGGAAGTTTTCTTGGTATACTGGAACCCCTATCAGAGTATGATCCATTTCTTGCAACTCACATCAAACTGCATGCAAATAAAAGACGAGGTCACACAAATTATCTCTCCTCTACAATTTGTGAATTGGAGTAATTGGAATATGGGCGAACATGTACTGCAAGAAATAATATCAAGAATCAAGAAGTCAAAATATTGATTCTATTTCTCTTGACTCACCCCAGATGAGGGTCACATTGATCAACTAAACTTTAGTCATACGCTATAAATATATGAAAGACACATTACCAAAAGAAAGGTTCTTGACATTCATGGACAATCGAGGTCGCAATGGTTCTGATATGGCCAAAGCCTTGTTTCAGATTTTAGAGGGCCACAATATTGATTGCAGAGGCAGTCCTATCATAATGCTGCTCATATGAGCGGAAGTAATAAAGGAATGCAAGCCCTCATCAAGGACTATTGAATTGGTTATCAGTTAGTTTGTGCCATGCTTTGGACATTCCCTTCATTCAGTGGGAAAGGCAGCAGCTAATACATGCTGCAGCTATTCACTACTTTGACTTTGTTCAACAAATTTGTGTGTTTTTCACAGCATCCATGGCATACTGTGCTACGCTCAAAGAAAAATTAACAAGAGCTGATAGGCAGTTGTGTGTCCCCAAGACTAAATGAAACTCGTTGGTCTTGCAGAGCAGATGCCAACAAAGGCTCCAGTGCACAGTTACAGAGAGATGAGAGAGGCTCTTTATGACATAATGACTGACGAGGAAAACAAGGCTGTGGCTCAGAATGAAGCATGTAATTTTATATGAAAAAATGGCTACCACGTTATAAACTCGCATATTATGCGACTTTTGAAACCTAATTTGAAGCTAATTTTAAAGGGGTTGCATCATTACACGCGGTATAAAATTAGCGTACCGTCTATGCTTTCCCAAATCGGCAGATTGCGATAGTTACTACGGAGGAAAACAGTAGATTTAAAATACAGTAGTAATATGAGAATGCATACAATATTATTGGATACAGTGAAGTACAAGTAAAGCATAACTTTACTTGTACTTCACTGTATCCAATAATATTGTATGCATTCTCATATACTCTGTATTTTAAAATACAAAAGAGCGATCGTGCGCCATTTGCATTATTTTGGTTTATACAACATATTTAACTGTTCTAGACTAACCATCTATAATTTCCAAATCAGTTGATAAGGCACAATACCGAAGGATTTTTTACTTTTGTTTTACTCGGTAAAAGAAACATTTGTTACTTGAACTATTATTTTTATTTTAGGATACACAGGCAAGTGAAAATTTATTAAATTAAAAGTAAAAAAAAAAAAAAATGCATAAAATTAAAAAAAAAAAAAAACTACAATCCTCCAAACCAAAGTCGCCTCTCCGTGTCCGTATCATCAAATATGCTCCGAATCTTTGCCATCAAAGGCAGTCTCATATTCATCATCATCCAGATCTTTGATCATTTCATCTCATCTCCTGCATCTTCGTATAGGACATCGTCAATTCATATGGAAGGTATACGTAGTTCTTGTCACCGTGGCGAGCTCTCTGGCGTGGCTTTTAAAGATCTGCCCTTATGCTAATTTTACAAAAAACAACAACTGCCCGTGTGTGACAGACCTTTGAATGTCCTTGAGACAAACCCCGAGGGCTATAATTATAAGATTTTATAAGGGGTTTTCATTCCCAGGTACTTTAATCTCCTCCCTATGGGCCCGGGCCCTGCTCTCTCTCTCTACCTCTCTCTCTCTCTCTCTCTCTCTCTGCTCTCTCTCTCTCTCTCTCCTAAATCTCTCTCTCTCTCCAAAACTACAGCTGTCCGAGCGGAGAGTTTTTTTTTATGGGACAACAGGCCCGCATTTCGCATTTTTCCATACCTATTTATTTGTATACGATTGCCCTCTCTCGGCTGTGAAGTTGATGTCTATCCCATGGCTGCGAGATGACCAGGAATAACTTGTAAGTCGGTGTCAAAGTCACTCCACACTTCAGTCAGGCCAAACCTTTGCCATATCGCATTCAAGCAATATTCAGTCATTGTTTCCTATTTATTATTTTGTCAGAGAGAGAGAGAGAGAGAGAGAGAGAGAGAGAGAGAGAGAGAGAGAGAGAGAATCTGTCTGTATACGATTGTTTATTTTCTCACTCGTCAAACTTACTCTGTTATGCTTTATTTCATATTTCCTTGCTCACCAATTTATTCTATACCTACGATATTAAGAAATCAAGATATGTGTAGAAGGGAGAACTGCCTCCAGACTGTACAGTCAGTATGGATTTAAACGCACGTGGAACTGTTGAAATATTCGCAAACAGCACCAAAATGAGATGCCATGTTGATAGAAAATCTGACTCCGTTTCTTGTTATTGCATAAAAAAACTTTATCAATCGTGAACCTACGTAATTTATTTAGAATTATACGTAACGGAAAAGATAATATTTGATATCTGTAATGGGAGAAATGGTTTTATCTCTGTTGTTGTTATAAATTTGGCAGATATGCGATCAAACACGTGGGAGGACCAAAACAGCCCAGCCAGAGAACTCAGCTCATTTTGTAAATACTATTGTTTGGCGTTCTAGGCTTACCTGATTCATTTGGGTGTGCGCTGCTGCTACTGCTACTGCTACTCAAATATTGCATTTTTCTTACTAAATCCCAAGAGTTGACCATGGCAAATCCCAAGATTAACCAACAAAAAATCCCAAGATAATAAAATAATTGACGTATGCCAAGCCTTGGAGTCCTAAATATTTACTCTGTCTGTCTATCAGAAAAAGATACTGATAAATTGAATTGACGGCATCTTTCCTGAGAGAGAGAGAGAGAGAGAGTATTTGAACGTTACCATGATCGTGATTTTCTGACTGCTGACGGCAAAAATTACTCAATAATTTTCTTTATATAATTATTTCTTCGTGAAAACAATAATATAATATGATCATTTTAACTTTAATGTATAGTGGTATGAAAAATACCAGTGTGTCGTAGCAGGATGCGTCATTAATATAGTGGTATATGAAAATACCACATGGTGTTGTAGCGATACGTAATCACAAAGTGCAAATCCTTTTCCCAGACCATCCTCAAAATTTGACGACTTCAACTTCAAGATGATATGGTGAAATATATTATATAGTCATACTTATTGTTAAAATTCACAAGTTGAACTGCTAAACATTATTATATTTTGATTATGTACATATATTTTTTGCGTTTGTTTTACGGAATGTTTGTTTTGAAAATAATAGCTATTAGTGAACATATGGTATTAATTATCCTATCCCACTATTTTATTATTAGGTAGATCTTAATTATCTCACATTCATTTAATAGTATTATAATATTTATTTAAATAACTGTAATTAATAAATAACAATAATGAAAAACATAATGGGAGAAATGTTTTTTGCCGCAGTAGTGATGTTTGTTTGATTATGCATCTGACCTCACATTTCCGAAATCTGAAAAAATCCCAAAAACCGAAACATCGGAATGTGTGTGTACTGCACATTTTTTAAAACACGCACACGTCTACACATTTACTATACCCGTTGGTGAAAGACTCAAATTACAGTATTTATTCCTGAGAGAGAGAGAGAGAGAGAGGAGAGAGAGAGAGAATGATCTAGGACTCCAAGGCGTGTTAATTTTTACAATTATTATTTTCTTGGGATTCTTTTTTAATCTTGAGATTTTCTATTCAATTCTCGAGATTTAGTAAGAAAATTACCGAACTTGACTAGCAGCAGCACACATCTGAATGACTCGGCCATTATAGCATGCTTAACCACCGACCTTATGAACTGACGGTCTCGGAAACAAAAGGAACTCGCATGATACATGAGCTATATGACAAAACCAGTTTATTGGTGAACATTTGGGGGTCGCATGATCTGGAGAGATCGCACGTTACTCGAGTATATACGATATTATAACTTGTGGTTCTCCATAAAATTTATAAGAAGCTATCCTGTCCGTAAGAATATTGAACAGCATAGGGCTGAGAACACCCCCTTGTGGGGTACTCCAATTCAAATTCTCTCTTCAGATTCATGACCTTTAAAACCAGACACTGGTCTTTGTTTGAAAAATATCTGAAATCCACATAATAATTCCGCTTTTATGCCTTTACTCAACAGACTTTCTAAAATGACTTTCCTTATTTGCCTTGTCAAAGAATCCTTAAGTCTACAAAAGTACACAATTAACTTCAGCAAATTTACCTAGACTTTTTAATCACACAATCTGTGGTGCCCGACAAACGACTTGATGACATCTCATAGAATTGTATATGAAAACTTATTGTGACGGTAAAGGGATTTTTAAAACTAGTTTTTTATTGAACGATGATCATAGGCCTAAATCAGAGAGAGCACGAGAGAGAGAGAGAGAGAGAGAGAGAGAGAGAGAGAGAGAGAGAGAATTATATACTAAAGCGTTCTTAGACATATGTACAATGCCTCCTTAACCCCGCTTCCAACATTCCCCTTCCCCCACCCTCCACCCCAACCCCACCCACCCCATCCCCAGTCTCTCTCTCTTTCGCTTAGTGCTGTCCAGTAAATGGCAATGTAGGAGACTTAGATACAAAATTCAAAGTTTCAACACCATGCAGGAGTTGTATGGACAAAGGCGCTGGGTCAGTATTAAGCGAAGGAGGAGTTAGTTATGAATTAGTTAGGAAATATTTTTTTTTCTTAAGTATAATGAATATTCCTTCACCTAAGCATACTTTTGTATACGTCCACAGTAAAATACCTCAGCCATTATGTAATCGATCATCTATAGGGTCTGGACTTTTTTCTGTCACAAATTTGGTGGGTACGAAGCAAATACATATCACAGTTCTACTAACCTAATTTTATTTGTTTTTTTTAAAGTTTAAATTCCTTAGTTAAGTTTAAATTTCCTTAATATTTAAGTAATCTCATAGATTTCCATGAATAAGGTAACAGAATATTTTTAATAGGAGTGATTTTATTTATATTTTTACAGGAGCTACATTACACCAGAAAGAATATGCCAAGAGGAGGAAACCTCCAACGCCAGAAAATTTGTCCAAAAAGCACAGTCAAGACGCCATCCTCCAAGCGCCTACCTCTCCAACCTACTCCCCAATTACTCCAGACTACAGAAGACATCCCGGCTCTCGTCTACTCCCAGATTACTACGACCTGCTGTCCCTGAAGGAGACCAAGTCTGGAGGGGAGCGGTGACTCTAAAGACCGGCCGGAGGGAGGAACTCCAAGAGGTCAGGAGGCGTCTGCTTCAGTCAACAGTAGTTTGTCAACATTTTATTGCTCTGAAGCTCTTGGCTATTTTATTGTTGACGATGCCAACCGTTGGAGGAAAGATAAAATTTCATTTCTAATAAAGCCTAGTAAAGAAATTAAGGATAGTGATTATTTAATACTTCCAAGAAAGAAAGAAAAAATAACCGAAGCCTCAAGAAATAGATAAGGCTAATGATTATGCAATAGACTTACAACGGAATGACTCATACGAAGGAAAATATCTAAAATCAAACTGAAAAAATCAGACACGTTTATGAAATAGCTAATCTTTTTTAAGACTGAAAGAAGTGACTCTTCGAATGAGTACCAAGTCTAAAATCAGAATTTGACGCAAGTTACTAAAGGCTTCTACCAATAGTGCAATAATAAATTCTGGAAAGCAGTTTCATCAAATTATAATGAAACTTATAATACAGAACGTGATGATACTTAAAGGAATAAGAGTATTTAGGATTTTAAGGGATTAAAGTCTTCGGCGGTTTTTAAAGTATGATTGTGAGCTTAGGTTTTTTAGGTTGTCTATAAGATTTTAAGCTATGTAATTCTACATATATGTATACATATTTTTTTGAGTTTTCAACTATTTGAGCGTAGGATTTCAAACTGAGCCAGGGATTTTATTCTATTTCATATATCAAGACCAACAGTTTTGATTCATAAAGTCTTTACAATAATAATCGTTGAATTTGTCAACCCAACCTATTTCTTTTTTATATTAAGTTATGAAATCTATAGATTCACTGTGAGAATCCGTATTTTAAGTTCAATGAAAGACTATGGCAATTGCATTGAATTATGCTGCTTCTTTAGCCAACTAACCTACTACAAAAATTGACCTTTGTTAGCAAGTAAAATCTTTAACAATTTAAGAGTATATGATTGGGCACTATATATCTCCAGTGAGGGTATGCAGGTGATGATACTGTTCACACCGTCATGGCACATGCCCCCGACGAAATCGTGATCCACTGTCAGTATGTTGTGGGAGAGTAGTGTGACTTCGTGCCCACCACACCATCTCTGACAACTTCTTACCCAGGGTACCTTGCTCTTACCCAGGGTACCTTGCTCTTACCCAGCAGCTCGAAGCGTAGTGTTCGACAGCACCAACAGTGTCCACCTGTAAATTGAAAATTCCATATAATTATTGGCCGAATTTCACTATAAAGTTAAATTTGCAAAACCTGAAATAATTTAAAAATACAAGCCTCTCTATTAAGCTTCTCTCAGATTTTTCCAGTTCTCCCATTTTGCAGAATCCAGAAGGATTATCAACTTCAGCGTCAAAAACAAACTACGCCAGTAGAGGGATACCAGAAAAACGGAAAAATTATAAAAATAACAATTATTACACCATTGTAATTCAAATGGACTCCAATTAGCGAGAAGTTAAATATCAATGTAAAATACTGGAAAAGAAATTGGAATGATACAATATATATACTATATATATATATATATATATATATATATATATATATATATATATATATAAGACCCTGGCATAATATTAATCAATGAACACTATGAAACCAAAAAAAAAAATGTTTGGATGCAATACATATATGCAAGACTTCGCTGATGAACCCTTTGCAGTAATAGCAATAACAAACAAAAATAACAGACATAAAATACTAGATTATTTCCAAGGCGACATTTTAGCAGTCCAGATTCAAACTAACAAAGGACCGATAGTGATCACGACAGGTTAACAAGCCGCCAAGGAGACATTTCCCACTTTCCACCGCCGAGTCATGAGTTATTGAGCAGGAGAGAACCAACCTATTCTCATTGCGGATCTAAATGCCAGGGACACCAACTATTTGGATAAAGGCATCTAATTACACAGATCAAGAAATAGATTGATAAATAAAAGATAGATTTCACTTAGGGACCTGATTTTGATACTTCCGTACCAATAACAGAAAAGGAAAGCCAGATATAATATTAGGAAATAACGAAATTCACCTCAGTATTGCCATTACGAAAGGACCAGCAACCTCCTTTGATCATATACCAATGGTAATCACATTGTCAACTAATCCAATAAACTATTCTATCTTCAAAAATACAAAATATAAAAAAGAGAAAGTTGGCCAAGCTTCAAAAATGTGTAGACAACCATCAATGAATTCAAATTAAATATAAATAAAAGAAATAGTAGACAAAGAACTTTAATAATGTACAAAAATAGAGGAAGCTATAATAAATCATATACCAATACGTAAATAAATACACTACACTGCCACTTCCTATTAGTAGTAGCAAGTTAAAATTAGTAGAATGGCACTACAACAACATCCAAAATACAGTACTTATACCAGGTTGGAACAGCACATTAAAGAGAAGATATGTATCGGTAAAAGAAGTTAGTACAAGAAACTCCAGATATATCATCAAATTGGGAAGACCTAATAAAACATACACAAATACAGTACAATACCCCAATTACTCAGTTTTCAAGACTGATGGGAAGAAAACAAAAACTAATACATCACCACCCACATAAAGCACAGGAATGATGAAAAATGTATGAGACCAAGAGCTAAGAAAAATTCATTGAACAACAGACAGAACAAATCCGCACCATGCAGTTGATATTAGCAGATTCGATGAAGACTGCACACTAACAAGGAAAGTAGAGTTACGGGAAAATAAATTAATAATTTAAAATCTTAAAGTAGGCACCAGGAGGAAATGGAATTAACAAGGCCATAATTCAAAATTTACCAGACATTGCATTTGAAATAAAGATACAATTAGGGTCTCACATGGAACATTTTCAAATTATATTCAAGAATGCAATAATGATTTAAATGGACAAAACAGGAAAAGATACTAGTCTGGTCTAGAATTATAACTAGACCAATATCATTATTAAAAATATTTGGTAAAATATTTGAAAAAATAATTAACAACAGGTAAAGGTTGTTCCTAGAAGGTAATCAACTGCACAATATCAACAAATAGGGATTTAGAAAAGGAAGAGGAACCCAGATTGCAATAGCAACAATAAATGAGAGAATTTCACTATCATCACAAAGAAGAAAGTACCTATGCAACCTAGTATGTAGAGATATAACTAAGGCATTTGACAAAGTAAAGATACAAGGAATTCAATACAAAATGTTACATTTTAACCTTCTTGGCATTTGAGAAAAAACTGAAACTTCAAAGATCGAACAGCAGCAATGAAGTCAAAAAACTACATAAGGAATCCATTCCCGTAACTAAGAGGAGTCCCACAATGATCTGTACTCAGCCAACATAATCCTTTATTATATATACATCAGATGTGACTCCACCACCAGAGTACTGTACTGTTGTCTGCTTTGCAGATGATATAACTCAAAAAGTTATACATCCGGAAAAACGTACACGAAGAAGGGACCTAACTTTGAAGACAAGTAGCACAAAAAAAAACAATGGGCCAAATTGAAAGATAAGTTGAATAAAGTGGAAAACAGAAATAAATCCAAATTCCAACTGGTATCACTATCTGCACACAAACCTGCACAAACAAGATTAGACCAACAACCACTTAATTTGCCTGAAAACACAAGAATATCTACTTTAGGAATGCAATTCGGACAAAGATGAATATAAAGACATTTCGCAGAAAGGCTGAGAATAGCAAGAACACAGAATACAAAGCTAAAATGTTTTAGGAATATGAACAAAAATATAAATATCCATTTCTACAAAAGTCTAATCAGGCCTATAATGGAATATCCATAATACCCACGTGTTTAGCATCGACCTCTAATATAAGTGCGTTAAAAAAGATAAAGGAATGTAATGAGAAACATTCAAGAATATGATGATCCGAATGTAGATAAAATACACAACAAATACAAAGTAGTAGCAATTAATCAGATTCTACATACTGGCAACCAGTATATGGAGTAAACTAGTTTAGTGCAATAGTGAATTGACAGAAGAATCTGAAGCAGAAGATAGAAACTACTCAAACAACAAAGACCACAGAAGGTGGAGAAGAGAATCTTCAGAATTATATTCATCGCGATGAACCTCAACCATTATACTTTTAAGAAATGTCTTGTGGAAAAGTAATATGTAGAACTTACTACGTAAATATATTGCAAAATCATTATGTTAACATTAACGTTAAAATCTGTACAATTCACCATGTTAATATAATGTAAGATCATTATTGTAATAGGTTATATTAAGACCATAGTTAAAAAGATTGTGCCCTTACCCAAATAAAATTTTGGATAAACCACACTTTACATTACTCTTATTAATACTTAACTTTCTACATTATTCCCTACCATGGTTAGCTAACTAACTGCCCTCACTTTTCTTTCCCCCATCTTACCTATCAGCTAAAAATAAATAAAATAAATTGACAATGCCTGAATTAATTTGTCAATTACCGTTGTCCTAAACACCATATTTGTATCGTGAACATAATTAGTATTAAAGTAACTGCACCTAATACAATAGTTCTGCACATCCTAGAGTACTGCGGTGGTAATGACAGACGTTTTAGTGGGTAGTTACCCCCTGACAGACACAACCCCACAAACGAGTGGGGGGGGGAAGGGGGAAAGGAGGGGGAGACAGGATCTCCTCCAACATCATAGTACCATGTAAAATTGGTACTACAATAGCACTGCACTTCCTAGAGTACTGCAGTGGTAATGACAGATATTTTAGTGGGTAGTTACCCCCTGACAGACACCCCACAACAAGTTGGGGGGGAGGGGGAGGGGGAGCCAGGAACTGCATCCAACATTGGAGATACCAAGTAAAATTTGTATTACAATAGCACTGCACATCTTAGAGTACTGTGGTGGTAACGACTATATTTTAGTGGGTGGTTTCCCCCTGACAGACCCCACAACACGCTGGGAGGGGGAGGGGGAAGACAGGCTCGCATCCAACATCGGAGATACCAAGTAAAATTTGTACTACAATAGCACTGCACATCTAGAATGCTGTGATGGTAATGCCAGATATTTTAGTGGGTGGTTCCCCCTAGCAACAGAAGACCAGCCCTCCAAACACAGACAAAAGAACCTACGATTGGAAGGTGAGAGATGGGACACCTTGAAATAACTTCAAAATCTATCCATAGGCAATATTAATATTAGAAATATGGTAAGTATCTGAAAATCGTGAGCCTGATAAAATGTAAAAGGCATAAAATTCAAGAATAGATGTGTTTCAGGATAAGAATTACTGCCGAGTTATTTTTTAAAATTCCTATGAAGTTTGGAATATTTCACTTCATTAATTCCACCACATCTATATAAATACTATGTGTGAGACTTACTAGGCTTAGTTCTACTTTCTATAGTTTCACACACACACACACACCCACACACATATATATATATATATATATGTGTATTATATATATATATATATATATATATATATATATATATATATATATATGTATATATATATATATATATATATATACTATATAATATTAGCACTATTCTTTGGTTTGGAGTTATTACTTCACACAAAGTATTTTATCTGAATGGGGGGAGGGGGTCACAAATGGCAACAGCTATAAGTATGTGTGCTGAGCCCTTTTTGAATAATTAAACGTCAGTCATTGGTGCCACTCTCAATTCCTCTAAAAAAAAGAAATGTAAGATATGTATTCTCGTTTTTAATAGCGTCTTTGGTCATTTTCTTTTCTTGCCTATAGTTAGGCACTGCTGCCATGTCGAGGTTCGTAGCCCAACATGTCTTACCATAACTGAATTGTTCTTTAGTTGCTGTTGGTTCGGGTGGATGAAATAAAATTTTTATCGGATATGGGAATTCGATTGATATTAAGATCAAAGTCCCATCATAAAGAGCCGTTTTAACACCCGCACATTCACAAAGAGATGATGTATCACAACACAAATAATTACTGGAAACGAAAATGTGAATGAATTGTTCAGGATAAGCTAACTATAAAGATTAAAACATTTTCCCCCATTTTATTCCCCCTCCCGAAGTTGACGATCATACAACTTGGAGCTCCTGACTCCCAAATTAAGTTGGCCTCTAATATCATGTCAATTATCTAATAGTCCACTTATTTTGGGCTGCCTCACTCAAATTGATCTGTACACTATCACCAAGTATCAGGTACCATATATATTCAAGGAAGAAAATCTAAACTCAAATAAAAATGATACGCAGTTTGATGTTTATGTGTTCGATACATTCTATCGATGCTGGCTTTGACGACCATTATTCGGCTAATTTTCTCCCTAGTAATATTTTTTTTTATTTGTTCATTATATCCAGTAGACATGCACTAACATCATATTATATCCTCACGTCTGCTCAATGTATTTACCATTGTTAATATGATTTATAATGCGTCTCCAACAGTCATAAAAATCGGACAACTGAATGTGCAAATATGTCAGCTGTGTGCAAGGCATAGGGCGTCAATCACTGGAGTAGCGATCTCCCTGCCGAGAGTGACTTCGGAAGGCCATATTGAAAGGTCTCGGTCCAGCTCTTAGTACTATATTTTATTATTATTACTTTTTTAATCTTTATTATTATTATTATTATTATTATTATTATTATTATTATATTTATTATTATATTATATTATTACGAAAACACACCTAAGCACGCCAACCATTGTGGTCAGACCTAAGCATCTGCTCTTGGATCTAAGCAGTGTCAAGCATAAAGTGGTCCTGTGTAAATACAGGACTGTTTCTTTGCATATGGTAGCGAAGCACTAACTAAACAGTAATGTAGTACAATACAACACTACCACACTCACCAATGCACTTACTCAGTAAGCACTCACACTTGCAGACAATTCACTATACACACACACACACACACACTTAACATACACTCACATACACTCTCAATAACACAAAACACTCTGATACCCAAACACTCACTAGGCACTCACTATACACTAAATGCTCACTAAACACTTTAAACACTAAATTTACTAAATACTCATTATCCCCACCCCAACACTCGGTAAACATTCACTAAACACTCAATTAATCCTAAAAATCGATTAAACACTAAACATTCACTAAACCCTAAGCACTCATTAAATACTAAATGCTACCAAACCCTAAATACTTATTAAATACTAAACAGTGAACAATGATCCCACTCATTAAAATATTATAAACACTTACATACTAAACATTTGCTAAACACTAACATTACAAGACATTCACTAAACGCTCACTTAAAATTTCACAAAACTTTCACTAAAACCCTAAACACTCACTGAATACTACACACTAATATTCACTAAGCACTACCATTCACAAGCAATTCACTAAACGTTCATTTAAAAATTCACAAAACATTTACTACAACCCTAAAGACAAAACATTCACTGAATACTTACACAATAAACATTCAATAACATTCACAAAACATTCACTAAACCCTAAAGACTCAGTAAACATTCACTGAATACTGACATTAAACAGGCACTAAACCCTAAACATTCATCAAAGACTTACTCATAAACATTCACTAAACGCTTACTCACTAAACCCTAACAATTCGCTAAACACTGACTCATTAAACATCAACGATAGAAAAAATTGACAATCGCACTAATTTTTCATTTCTCTTGTTTTCTTTACATTAATGCTAGGTGATTATTTTTTTTGGTCTAGTTTGCTCTTGTATTTATTCACAATCTTCTTGAGAGAATGGAAATGTTCGAAATAACTTGGTGTGTAGAGAGATTGTTTAAAAAACAGAGATCCTCTGTTCCTTCCTCAGCCAGGTGTATTATATCTGACGAATTTTACACCAGCCAAAAAAAAATCGACTATAGTAACAACAATATTCATTCATAAAACTGATAATACAAAAATGTACCCATGATTTCATTAGCATGAAAGTCAGTTGAAACCAAAAGAAGGTAGTCCTGCTTCGATAAAACAAACCGAGTAGGCTATAGCGCATATATTATGATCTGTACCTTGACTATAGCATGTATATTACATATGTATTACTATCTATTTAATGGGTGCGTAACTCTATTTAAAAAATGTTATATACATAGACATTTTACAGTAATAACTCTAATAATGATAAGAACTTATATGCTACTTTATAGTGCCAGTCTTCCAACCACCGCTACATTAATTTTCATCTCGTAAACAAAGGAGACCAGGGGCTAGTGGCACACTTTTTACAATTTTGGTTATTGCGAATATAAAACGAAATATTTTGCAAAATTCTTACCATCATTGAAAAATATTAACATTCGTCTTTATCATAGAGCAAAATAATTGTTGTTTGCTTTCAACATAAGATAACAATAAGCTTTCGAAAAAAAAAAATAAACTTTTCGTGCCACTTGCCCCACGGGGTAAGTTGGCACACATTATGGGGTAAGTTGGCACATTGATAATTAAAAGAAAATTACTACATTGCATTTAAATCAAATAGCAAAAATACCCTCTGAATTTCCAAAATACAAAATATAAGGCATTAGTATTACTTCAGATCATCATCTAGTTGTAATTGTGGCAGGTGTGAAATAAATCCTCGTCATAGTCTTCATACTCCCACATGTTACATGCCCTGCACTGGACCCACACTTCTCCTGGCCTCTTCAGTTGAGCTTTCTTCTGGATCAACAGGAGCAGTTCTTAAACTCTGTATCACGCTGATGACTGATCTGAAGCCCATGTGTCTTTTCGGACATCTCTCAATCTGTTACATAACCACCCGTAAAATCCAAATCTTGAAATAGTCTGTAATTCAAAGAAATTCCATCATCCTAAACCAATTGAAAACATCAGAATAAGTGACAGCTAGAGGTAAAGCCGAGGAAACTTTACCAGGAATGTCACAGATGGGCGTACTTGATCCTGGATTACCAGTCATCCACGAATCACATGCCCTGTTAACACATTTCTTCAGATGTCTATAAACACTAAAATCCAGGGGCTGCAACTTGTGAGAACAATGTGGAGGAAATGATAGGACACTAATCTCATTATCCTTCAAAAAATCCAGAAACAAAACGTAAATTATATAAATAAATAGGCTAACTATTGTTATCAAATAACGTGTGCCAACTTGCCCCATTTATTTTGAGCCAACTTGCCCCATCCCTAACATTTGGTACAAAAACGCTTACCAGTCCACACCAAGAAGCCTTGAATTAATAATTTTATAACGTATAGAATCTTTAAACCATAAGGAAAACTATGCTATAATTGAACAACAATCTTTATGAATGTATAGATGTTATAGCAAATAAACAGAAAGATTAAAATATTTACTTACTATCATAAAAATCAAATTGTCTCATAAATTCGAGCTCCTACGTTTCTATCTCTATAGAATTTTGCTGGTAATGGAGGAACAACGTGGCAATTACACAATATGTATTAGAGTCATCTATTGGTAAGAAACTTTAAAGTCATTTTGAGTGTGCCAACTTACCCTCCCGTAGCCAACCAGCCCCCCCGGGCTCCCCCACTATAATTGAAGTCAGTTGCTTGCTTGAAAAAATAATAATATGACTGAATTATTATGGGCCTACAGATGACTGTTATTTATATGAAACAAATAAATAATTTTTGTGTTAGATCAGCCATCGTCAAACAGGGTTCCGCGAGGGTTCCGTGATCGATCGCCAGGTGTTCCGTAAGAATTCATGTTTTATTTAATTATTTGTTATTTATAAGTATATATTTTTCGTTAAACATGGCGTGAGAAATCGTAGTTTTATATTTATTTTATCGTAACATATCGTGCGAGTTTGTTTTTTCCCTCTGTTTATACTAAAGGTAATTAAATAACAAATGCTTACACACACACACACACACACACACACACACACACACATATATATATATATATATATATATATATATATTATATATATGTATATGTATATATATATATATATATATATATATATATATATATATGTGTGTGTGTGTGTGTGTGTGTGTGTGTGTGAGTGTGTGTGTGTGTATTGGGGTTCCTTGGTATGAGGAAAATTGTCTCAGGGGTTCCTTAAAGTGCCAAAGGTTGGGAAACTGTGTTAGATAAATACAAAGGATAAAGTAAGGATAAAAATATTTATTAAATATATCACGATAATGTATAATAAGGGTCAATAGTAGCCCACTATACTAATCTGGACATTCATTATCAGGGCTTGCCCGTCCCCTTGCCCACCTGTTAGGGTGTGTCTGTCAGGGGGAAACCACCCACTAAAATGTCTGTCATTACCATCACAGCATTCTAGGATATGAAGTGCTATTGTAGTACAAATTATATATGGTATCTCCAAAGTTGGATGCAGTTCCTGTCTCCCCCTCCCCCTCCCCACTCATTGTGGGGTGTCTGTCAGGGGGTAACCACCCACTAAAATGCCTGGTATTACCATCACAGCATTCTAGGATGTGCAGTGCAATTGTAGTAGAAATTTTACTTGGTATCTCCAATGTTGGATGCAGATCCTGCTCTCCCCACTCACCCACTCGTTGTGGAGCGTCTGTCAGTGGGTAACCACCCACTAAAACGTCTGTCATTACCACCACAGTATTCTAGGATTTGCAGTGCTATTGTAGTGTAAATTTTACTCGGTATCTCCTAAGTTGGATCTAGATCCAATTAACTCCCCCTTTCCAGTGCGTCTGTCAGGGGGAACCCACCCTCCAAAATGTCTGTCACTGGTCATTCTATATTCAGTAGAGTCTGCAGATATATTATATATTAGCTTTATCTGGTATCTCATATATTGGATCTAGACCCAAAATCTAACGAGCAATTAGTGGTGCTTGTTAAGTAAGCCACCCATATATTTTCGGCAGACGGTCAGTTTCACAGTTTACAAGTCTACTCCTAAATACCGGTAGGGGTTACAGTCGGTATCTCGTTCGTTGTATCTCAATGGTCCGGGCTGCGGGACTAGTAGTGTACCACCAAACATGTCTGCGGGATTTGCAGCCAGCGTCACGAGACCGACGTTTGCCTTGAAAAGTTTAAAGCAAAGGGCCACACTGTTCCCCATCCCCAATCTGTCACGTCCCACCATGCATGGTTTAAGGGATGCCCCGTCAGACTGGAGAAGATTTGGAGGATGAAGGGCATCCCCCCACCGCCTGCAAGACCTCGAGAACGCCAGCCATCGCCACCAAGAAGACCTCCAAGCAAGCCAAGAATACACCCGATGACGAATCTGCCTCCTCCACGGCAAACTCCTCAACCTTCCCCTGCACAACCTCCCAAACCCCGTCATTACATCCCCAACCCCTCATCCTTTCTTTACCTCCAACCTCCTGCTCCCCAACCTCCCCTAAAATCACCCCTCCGACCCCTAAGATCTTCCCCTGCCCTTATGCATATTTCCCCGACCCCTAAGTTCATTCCCCCCAACCCCACATAGCTAGTAGTTCCTATTTTGCTAGTGGAAATAGGAACCCAGACCAAAGAATCGCAAGTCGAAGCAGGAACTCAAACAGAAGAAGTCACAATCCCACGGAGGGACATTAATTAAAACAAAGACCTAAAAACGAAACCTGGGTGCTGGTGGTGAGACTCAGACCGACGTCATTCTCGTGGAAGACTTCAATGTCAGTAAGTTCCTGCTAACCTACGATGAGTTTCCATTCATTTGTCCTTCATGAAATCCAGGATGTAGAGATTAGTCCCCCAGAGATATCGCTACAGAACTCCACGCCTGTTAATTGTTAATACTTAATTTGCCAATTAACTACTTTTTCTACTACTTACAACCTTCCCTTCCCCTCCGTTTCGGCTGCCTCATCTCTAACGACCGAATTCTTCAACTGTCACGTAAACTACCGCTTAAAC